>NW_026871215.1:600000-900000 GCF_028564815.1 Eubalaena glacialis
TGGGTCTCAAATCTCCAGGTACAAGGGAATCTTCCTACATCAAAACATGCATGGGAAACCCAGAAGATGGTATGCCGTGAGATCGGGAAAGGTTTCTAAAACGCACCTCATTTCTCCTCTCCTTGTGCTCGGGTTCGCCATTCCAGCCGCTTGACTAACCATCTCCCTACTTGGAGAATCAGCACCTTTAACCTCCTGATTGTACAGGTTGCAATTTTTCCTGAGGATGAATGGGAAGACGCAGAACCAACGAGAGACGAGCCCTAGGTTTTGGGACAGGCATAGGTCACTCCATTTTCCCATCAGGAAGAAGAATGAACCACAGGCTCAGCCTGCCCCCCAGAACCAAAATAGTGCCTGAAGCAATCCTGCGCTTTTGCGGCCAGCTCCCAAAAAAGCAAGGAGACACATGGAGCTCAGGGGCACTGCAATTCACAAACGTGCAGAGTTATAAATGAGAACTCTCGTCCACAAATATATTGAGGGAAGGCAACGAAGAGGATTTGAAAGCAAGGCAGATTTGCAGGAAACAGATTTCAGGAGGTAGATTCGACTCGCCTTTAAAGCACATGAAAAGCGGCAAAACGTTGACAATGATGCCCTTGGCCAAAAAGGGCGTATGCGTTTTTTCCTGAATATATTCAGGAAAAAACGCATACGCCCTTTTTGGCCAACCAAGCAAGCCGGAAGGGCAAATCAGCGCTACAAAGAAGTCTCGCTTGCCCTCGGTCAAAAGGGCCATGCTGAACAAAGTGTAAAAGCCAGAAAAGCAGGACAGGCCATGGAGACATGGGAGCCTTGCTACGCTGATGGGCGGGATGTAAATTGCCAACAGGCACTCTGGAGAAGAGTACGGTGTGTCCTGAAACAAGTAATAAACACAGCGTTGAGAGCATAGGGCACTTCCACTCATGGGCGTATAAATTGGGAAAACTAAAAGTCAACAAGACACAGGCACCCCAAACTTTACGGCTGCTCTTTTGCCAAGAACCTCCGCTTCGGTACACCTTCAATATCCCAGGAAAGAGAAAAATGGATAAAGAAATGGTGGTACTTGGCACAATGGAATATCACTCAGCCATGAAATCAATGTCATAAGGCTAGTTAGCAGCATGATGAGTGGATTTAGGTACGATGATTCTAAGTGAAATAATTCACACAGAAAAAGGCACTTATCCTAAGGTATCGCTTATAGAGGGAATGTCAAAATCGCTACACTTGAACTGAATTACAAAACAGAACAGAGGCACACCTTTAGAAGACACACTATGGCTGCTTAACCGGAAAGGTGAGGTGGGGTGATGCATAAAACAAGGGTTTGAAATTAGCTCAGACACCGCTCCATAAGCCAAATATGTAATAGACAAGGCCTACTCCCTGCTCAGTAAACTGGACTCAACACACCGTAGTCACCACACAAGAATATATCTGACTAGTAAGAATCTGAAAACCTATGTATTGATATCTCTCTGCAAGTGAATGAAGAGGGTGTAAAGCGGCATAAACACAGCAGGGAAAAGCAGCCAAACCCCATTCTAAACATACATTACTTTAAAAAACCCACAAAGCAAAGACAGTGAAAGAGAGAGAAATTCTTACAAAATCCCTTCAGGGTCTCTGATGAAACCTGGATTGACAATATCTAGTCCCACAGCTGGATGAGATATAAGGCTGGACACTCTTGGGGCTGAGAGGATTGGTGAGGTTGGGTGAGCAAACGCAGATAATTTAAAGTAACACTGCGGGGAACACACCCCATGGGTCTCAAATCTCCAGGTACAAGGGCATCTTCCTACATCAAAACATGCATGGGAAACCCAGAAGATGGTATGCCGTGAGATCGGGAAAGGTTTCTAAAACGCACCTCATTTCTCCTCTCCTTGTGCTCGGGTTCGCCATTCCAGCCGCTTGACTAACCATCTCCCTACTTGGAGAATCAGCACCTTTAACCTCCTGTTTCGTCCAGGTTGCAATTTGTCCTGAGGATGAACGGGAAGACGGGGAACCAACGAGAGACTAGCCCTAGGTGTTGGGACAGGCACAGGTCACTCCATTTTCCCATCAGGAAGAAGAATGGACCACAGGCTCAGCCTGCCCCCCAGAACCAAAATAGGGCCTGAAGCAATCCTGCGCTTTTGCGGCCAGCTCCAAAAAAAGCGAGGAGACAAATGGAGCTCAGGGGCACTGCAATTCACAAACGTGCAGAGTTATAAATGAGAACTCTCGTCCACAAATATATTGAGGGAAGGCAACGAATAGGATTTGAAAGCAAGGCAGATTTGCAGGAAACAGATTTCAGGAGGTAGATTCGACTCGCCTTTAAAGCACATGAAAAGCGGCAAAACGTTGACAATGATGCCCTTGGCCAAAAAGGGCGTATGCGCTTTTTCCTGAATATATTCAGGAAAAAACGCATACGCCCTTTTTGGCCAACCAAGCAAGCCGGAAGGGCAAATCAGCGCTACAAAGAAGTCTCGCTTGCCCTCGGTCAAAAGGGCCATGCTGAACAAAGTGTAAAAACCAGAATAGCAGGACAGGCCATGGAGACATGGGAGCCTTGCTACGCTGATGGGCGGGATGTAAATTGCCAACAGGCACTCTGGAGAAGAGTACGGTGTGTCCTGAAACAAGTAATAAACACAGCGTTGAGAGCATAGGGCACTTCCACTCATGGGCGTATAAATTGGGAAAACTAAAAATCAACAAGACACAGGCACCCCAAACTTTACGGCTGCTCTGTTGCCAAGAACCTCCGCTTCGGTACACCTTCAATATCCCAGGAAAGAGAAAAATGGATAAAGAAATGGTGGTACTTGGCACAATGCAATATCACTCAGCCATGAAATCAATGTCATAAGGCTAGTTAGCAGCATGATGAGTGGATTTAGGTACGATGATTCTAAGTGAAATAGTCACACAGAAAAAGGCACTTATCCTAAGATATCGCTTATAGAGGGAATGTCAAAATCGCTACACTTGAACTGAATTACAAAACAGAACAGAGGCACACCTTTAGAAGACACACTATGGCTGCTTAACCGGAAAGGTGAGGTGGGGTGATGCATAAAACAAGGGTTTGAAATTAGCTCAGAGACCGCTCCATAAGCCAAATATGTAAAAGACAAGGCCTACTCCCTGCTCACTGAAATGGACTCAACACCCCCTAGTCACCGCACAAGAATATATCTGACTAGTATGAATCTGAAAACCTATGTATTGATATCTCTCTGCAAGTGAATCAAGAGGGTGTAAAGCGGCATAAACACAGCAGGGAAAAGCGGCCAAACCCCATTCTAAACATACATTACTTTAAAAAAGCCACAAAGCAAAGACAGTGAAAGAGAGAGAAATTCTTACAAAATCCGTTCAGGGTCTCTGATGCAACCTGGATTCACCATATCTAGACCCACAGCTGGATGAGATATAAGGCTGGACACTCTTGGGGCTGAGAGGATTGGTGAGGTTGGGTGAGCAAACGCAGATAATTTAAAGTAACACTGCGGGGAACACACCCCATGGGTCTCAAATCTCCAGGTACAAGGGCATCTTCCTACATCAAAACATGCATGGGAAACCCAGAAGATGGTATGCCGTGAGATCGGGAAAGGTTTCTAAAACGCACCTCATTTCTCCTCTCCTTGTGCTCGGGTTCGCCATTCCAGCCGCTTGACTAACCATCTCCCTACTTGGAGAATCAGCACCTTTAACCTCCTGTTTCGTCCAGGTTGCAATTTGTCCTGAGGATGAACGGGAAGACGGGGAAACAACGAGAGACTAGCCCTAGGTGTTGGGACAGGCACAGGTCACTCCATTTTCCCATCAGGAAGAAGAATGAACCACAATCTCAGCCTGCCCCCCAAAACCAAAATAGGGCCTGAAGCAATCCTGCGCTTTTGCGGCCAGCTCCCAAAAAAGCGAGGAGACTAATGGAGCTCAGGGGCACTGCAATTCACAAACGTGCAGTGTTATAAATGAGAACTCTCGTCCACAAATATTTTGAGGGAAGGCAACGAAGAGGATTTGAAAGCAAGGCAGATTTGCAGGAAACAGATTTCAGGAGGTAGATTCGACTCGCCTTTAAAGCACATGAAAAGCGGCAAAACGTTGACAATGATGCCCTTGGTCAAAAAGGGCGTATGCGTTTTTTCCTGAATATATTCAGGAAAAAACGCATACGCCCTTTTTGGCCAACCAAGCAAGCCGGAAGGGCAAATCAGCGCTACAAAGAAGTCTCGCTTGCCCTCGGTCAAAAGGCCATGCTGAACAAAGTGTAAAAAGCAGAAAAGCTGGACAGGCCATGGAGACATGGGAGCCTTGCTACGCTGATGGGCGGGATGTAAATTGCCAACAGGCACTCTGTAGAAGAGTACGGTGTGTCCTGAAACAAGTAATAAACACAGCGTAGAGAGCATAGGGCACTTCCACTCATGGGCGTATAAATTGGGAAAACTAAAAATCAACAAGACACAGGCACCCCAAACTTTACGGCTGCTCTGTTGCCAAGAACCTCCTCTTCGGTACACCTTCAATATCCCAGGAAAGAGAAAAATGGATAAAGAAATGGTGGTACTTGGCACAATGCAATATCTCTCAGCCATGAAATCAATGTCATAAGGCTAGTTAGCAGCATGATGAGTGGATTTAGGTACGATGATTCTAAGTGAAATAAGTCACACAGAAAAAGGCACTTATCCTAAGATATCGCTTATAGAGGGAATGTCAAAATCGCTACACTTGAACTGAATTACAAAACAGAACAGAGTCACACCTTTAGAAGACACACTATGTCTGCTTAACTGGAAAGGTGAGGTGGGGTGATGCATAAAACAACGGTTTGAAATTAGCTCAGACACCGCTCCATAAGCCAAATATGTACTAGGCAAGGCCTACTCCCTGCTCAGTGAACTGGACTCAACACCCCCTAGTCACCGCACAAGAATATATCTGACTAGTATGAATCTGAAAACCTATGTATCGATATCTCTCTGCAAGTGAATCAAGAGGGTGTAAAGCGGCATAAACACAGCAGGGAAAAGCAGCCAAACCCCATTCTAAACATACATTACTTTAAAAAACCCACAAAGCAAAGACAGTGAAAGAGAGAGAAATTCTTACAAAATCCGTTCAGGGTCTCTGATGCAACCTGGATTGACCATATCTAGACCCACAGCTGGATGAGACATAAGGCTGGACACTCTTGGGGCTGAGAGGATTGGTGAGATTGGGTGAGCAAATGCAGATACTTTAAAGTAATACCGCGGGGTACCCACCACATGGGTCTCAAATCTCCAGGTACAAGGGAATCTTCCTACATCAAAACATGCATGGGAAACCCAGAAGATGGTATGCCATTAGATTGGGAAAGGTTTCTAAAACGCACCTCATTTCTCCTCTCCTTGTGCTCGGGTTCACCATTCCAGCCCCTTGACTAACCATCTCCCTACTTAGAGAATCAGCACCTTTAACGTACTGTTTCGTCCAGGTTGCAATTTGTCCTGAGGATGAAGGGGAAGACGGGGAACCAACGAAAGACTAGCCCTAGGTGTTGGGACAGGCACAGGTCACTCCATTTTCTCATCAGGAAGAAGAATGAACCACAGGCTCAGCCTGCCCCCCAGAACCAAAATAGGGCCTGAAGCAATCCTGCGCTTTTGCGGCCAGCTCCCAAAAAAGCGAGGAGACAAATGGAGCTCAGGGGCACTGCAATTCACAAACGTGCAGAGTTATAAATGAGATCTCTCGTCCACAAATATATTGAGGGAAGGCAACGAATAGGATTTGAAAGCAAGGCAGATTTGCAGGAAACAGATTTCAGGAGGTAGATTCGACTCGCCTTTAAAGCACATGAAAAGTGACAAAACGTTGACAATGATGCCCTTGGCCAAAAAGGGCGTATGCGTTTTTTCCTGAATATATTCAGGAAAAAACGCATACGCCCTTTTTGGCCAACCAAGCAAGCCGGAAGGGCAAATCAGCGCTACAAAGAAGTCTCGCTTGCCCTCGGTCAATAGGGCCATGCTGAACAAACTGTAAAAACCAGAAAAGCAGGACAGGCCATGGAGACATGGGAGCCTTGCTACGCTGATGGGCGGGATGTAAATTGCCAACAGGCACTCTGGAGAAGAGTACGGTGTGTCCTGAAACAAGTAATAAACACAGCGTAGAGAGCATAGGGCACTTCCACTCATGGACGTATATATTGGGAAAATTAAAAATCAACAAGACACAGGCACCCTAAAGTTTACGGCTGCTCTGTTTCCAAGAATCTCCACTTCGGTACACCTTCAATATCCCAGGAAAGAGAAAAATGGATAAAGAAATGGTGGTACTTGGCACAATGCAATATCACTCAGCCATGAAATCAATGTCATAAGGCTAGTTAGCAGCATGATGAGTGGATTTAGGTACGATGATTCTAAGTGAAATAAGTCACACAGAAAAAGGCACTTATCCTAAGATATCGCTTATAGAGGGAATGTCAAAATCGCTACACTTGAACTGAATTACAAAACAGAACAGAGTCACACCTTTAGAAGACACACTATGGCTGCTTAACCGGAAAGGTGAGGTGGGGTGATGCATAAAACAAGTGTTTGAAATTAGCTCAGAGACCGCTCCATAAGCCAAATATGTAATAGACAAGGCCTACTCCCTGCTCAGTGAACTGGACTCAACACCCCCTAGTCACCGCACAAGAATATATATGACTAGTATGAATCTGAAAACCTATGTATCGATATCTCTCTGCAAGTGAATCAAGAGGGTTTAAAGCGGCATAAACACAGCAGGGAAAAGCAGCCAAACCCCATTCTAAACATACATTACTTTAAAAAACCCACAAAGCGAAGACAGTGAAAGAGAGAGAAATTCTTACAAAATCCTTTCAGGGTCTCTGATGCAACCTGGATTGACCATATCTAGACCCACAGCTGGATGAGACATAAGGCTGGACACTCTTGGGGCTGAGAGGATTGGTGAGGTTGGGTGAGGAAATGCAGATACTTTAAAGTAATACCGCGGGGTACCCACCACATGGGTCTCAAATCTCCAGGTACAAGGGAATCTTCCTACATCAAAACATGCATGGGAAACCCAGAAGATGGTATGCCATTAGATCGGGAAAGGTTTCTAAAACGCACCTCATTTCTCCTCTCCTTGTGCTCGGGTTCACCATTCCAGCCGCTTGACTAACCATCTCCCTACTTGGAGAATCAGCACCTTTAACCTACTGTTTCGTCCAGGTTGCAATTTGTCCTGAGGATGAAGGGGAAGACGGGGAACCAACGAAAGACTAGCCCTAGGTGTTGGGACAGGCACAGGTCACTCCATTTTCCCATCAGGAAGAAGAATGAACCACAGGCTCAGCCTGCCCCCCAGAACCAAAATAGGGCCTGAAGCAATCCTGCGCTTTTGCGGCCAGCTCCCAAAAAAGCGAGGAGACAAATGGAGCTCAGGGGCACTGCAATTCACAAACGTGCAGAGTTATAAACGAGAACTCTCGTCCACAAATATATTGAGGGAAGGCAACGAAGAGGATTTGAAAGCAAGGCAGATTTGCAGGAAACAGATTTCAGGAGGTAGATTCAACTCGCCTTTAAAGCACATGAAAAGTGGCAAAACGTTGACAATGATGCCCTTGGCCAAAAAGGGCGTATGCGTTTTTTCCTGAATATATTCAGGAGAAAACGCATACGCCCTTTTTGGCCAACCAAGCAAGCCGGAAGGGCAAATCAGCGCTACAAAGAAGTCTCGCTTGCCCTCGGTCAAAAGGGCCATGCTGAACAAAGTGTAAAAACCAGAAAAGCAGGACAGGCCATGGAGACAAGGGAGCCGTGCTACGCTGATGGGTGTGATGTAAATTGCCAACAGGCACTCTGGAGAAGAGTACGGTGTGTCCTGAAACAAGTAATAAACACAGCGTAGAGAGCATAGGGCACTCCCACACATGGGCGTATAAATTGGGAAAACTAAAAATCAACAAGACACAGGCACCCTAAAGTTTACGGCTGCTCTGTTTCCAAGAACCTCCGCTTCGGTACACCTTCAATATACCAGGAAAGAGAAAAGTGGATAAAGAAATGGTGGTACTTGGCACAATGGAATATCACTCAGCCATGAAATCAATGTCATAAGGCTAGTTAGCAGCATGATGAGTGGATTTAGGTACGATGATTCTAAGTGAAATAAGTCACACAGAAAAAGACAATTATCCTAAGATATCGCTTATAGAGGGAATGTCAAAATCGCTACACTTGAACTGAATTACAAAACAGAACAGAGGCACACCTTTAGAAGACACACTATGGCTGCTTAACCGGAAAGGTGAGGTGGGGTGATGCATAAAACAAGTGTTTGAAATTAGCTCAGAGACCGCTCCATAAGCCAAATATGTAATAGACAAGGCCTACTCCCTGCTCAGTGAACTGGACTCAACACACCCTAGTCACCACACAAGAATATATCTGAGTAGTAAGAGTCTTAAAACCTAGGTATTGATCTCTCTCTGGAAGTGCATCAAGAGGGTGTAAAGCGGCATAAACACAGCAGTGAAAAGCAGCTAAACCCCATTATAAAAATAGATTACTTAAAAAAAACCCCAGAAAACAAAGACAGTGAAAGAGAGAGAAATTCTTACAAAATCCGTTCAGGGTCTCTGATGCAACCTGGATTCACCATATCTAGACCCACAGCTGGATGAGACATAAGGCTGGACACTCTTGGGGCTGAGAGGATTGGTGAGGTTGGGTGAGCAAACGCAGATACTTTAAAGTAATACTGTGGGGAACACACCCCATGGGTCTCAAATCTCCAGGTACAAGGGCATCTTCCTACATCAAAACATGCATGGGAAACCCAGAAGATGGTATGCCGTGAGATCGGGAAAGGTTTCTAAAACGCACCTCATTTCTCCTCTCCTTGTGCTCGGGTTCGCCATTCCAGCCACTTGACTAACCATCTCCCTAATTGGAGAATCAGCACCTTTAACCTCCTATTTCGTCCAGGTTGCAATTTGTCCTGAGGATGAAGGGGAAGACGGGGAAACAACGAGAGACTAGCCCTAGGTGTTGGGACAGGCACAGGTCACTCCATTTTCCCATCAGGAAGAAGAATGAACCACAGGCTCAGCCTGCCCCCCAGAACCAAAATAGGGCCTGAAGCAATCCTGCGGTTTTGCGGCCAGCTCCCAAAAAAGCGAGGAGACAAATGGAGCTCAGGGGCACTGCAATTCACAAACGTGCAGAGTTATCAATGAGACCTCTCGTCCATAAATATATTGAGGGAAGGCAACGAAGAGGATTTGAAAGCAAGGCAGATTTTCAGGAAACAGATTTCAGGATGTAGATTCGACTCGCCTGTAAAGCACATGAAAAGCGGCAAAACGTTGACAATGAGGCCCTTGGCCAAAAAGGGCGTATGCGTTTTTTCCTGAATATATTCAGGAAAAAACGCATACGCCCTTTTTGGCCAACCAAGCAAGCCGGAAGGGCAAATCAGCACTACAAAGAAGTCTCGCTTGCCCTCGGTCAAAAGGGCCATGCTGAACAAAGTGTAAAAACCAGAAAAGCAGGACAGGCCATGGAGACATGGGAGCCTTGCTACGCTGATGGGCGGGATGTAATTGCCAACAGGCACTCTGGAGAAGTGTACGGTGTGTCCTGAAACAAGTAATAAACACAGCGTAGAGAGCATAGGGCACTTCCACTCATGGGCGTATAAATTGGGAAAACTAAAAATCAACAAGACACAGGCACCCCAAACTTTACGGCTGCTCTGTTTCCAAGAACCTCCACTTCGGTACACCTTCAATATCCCAGGAAAGAGAAAAAAGGATAAACAAATGGTGGTACTTGGCACAATGGAATATCACTCAGCCATGAAATCAATGTCATAAGGCTAGTTAGCAGCATGATGAGTGGATATAGGTACGATGATTCTAAGTGAAATAAGTCACACAGAAAAAGGCACTTATCCTAAGATATCGCTTATAGAGGGAATGTCAAAATCGCTACACTTGAACTGAATTACAAAACAGAACAGAGGCACACCTTTAGAAGACACACTATGGCTGCTTAACCGGAAAGGTGAGGTGGGGTGATGCATAAAACAAGGGTTTGAAATTAGCTCAGAGACCGCTCCATAAGCCAAATATGTAATAGACAAGGCCTACTCCCTGCTCAGTGAACTGGACTCAACACACCCTAGTCACCACACAAGAATATATCTGAGTAGTAAGAATCTGAAAACCTATGTATCGATATCTCTCTGCAAGTGAATCAAGAGGGTGTAAAGCGGCATCAACACAGCAGGGAAAAGCAGCCAAGCCCGATTCTAAACATAAATTACTTTAAAAAACCAACAAAACAAAGACAGTGAAAGAGAGAGAAATTCTTACAAAATCCGTTCAGGGTCTATGATGCAACCTGGATTGACCATATCTAGACCCACAGCTGGATGAGCCATAAGGCTGGACACTCTTGCGGCTGAGAGGATTGGTGAGGTTGGGTGAGCAAATGCAGATACTTTAAAGTAATACTGCGGGGTACCCACCCCATGGGTCTCAAATCTCCAGGTACAAGGGCATCTTCCTACATCAAAACATGCATGGGAAACCCAGAAGATGGTATGCCGTGAGATCGGGAAAAGTTTCTAAAACGCACCTCATTTCTCCTCTCCTTGTGCTCGGGTTCGCCATTCCAGCCGCTTGACTAACCATCTCCCTACTTGGAGAATCAGCACCTTTAACCTCCTGTTTCGTACAGGTTGCAGTTTGTCCTGAAGATGAACGGGAAGACGGGGAACCAACGAGAGACTACCCCTAGGTGTTGGGACAGGCACAGGTCACTCCATTTTCCCATCAGGAAGAAGAATGAACCACAGGCTCAGCCTGCCCCCCAGAACCAAAATAGGGCCTGAAGCAATCCTGCGCTTTTGCGGCCAGCTCCCAAAAAAGCGAGGAGACAAATGGAGCTCAGGGGCACTGCAATTCACAAACGTGCAGAGTTATAAATGAGATCTCTCGTCCACAAATATATTGAGGGAAGGCAACGAAGAGGATTTGAAAGCAAGGCAGATTTGCAGGAAACAGATTTCAGGAGGTAGATTCGACTCGCCTTTAAAGCACATGAAAAGTGACAAAACGTTGACAATGATGCCCTTGGCCAAAAAGGGCGAATGCGTTTTTTCCTGAATATATTCAGGAAAAAACGCATACGCCCTTTTTGGCCAACCAAGCAAGCCGGAAGGGCAAATCAGCGCTACAAAGAAGTCTCGCTTGCCCTCGGTCAAAAGGGCCATGCTGAACAAGCTGTAAAAACCAGAAAAGCAGGACAGGCCATGGAAACATGGGAGCCTTGCTACGCTGATGGGCGGGATGTAAATTGCCAACAGGCACTCTGGAGAAGAGTACGGTGTGTCTTGAAACAAGTAATAAACACAGCGTAGAGAGCATAGGGCACTTCCACTCATGGGCGTATAAATTGGGAAAACTAAAAATCAACAAGACACAGGCACCCTAAAGTTTACGGCTGCTCTGTTGCCAAGAACCTCCGCTTCGGTACACCTTCAATATCCCAGGAAAGAGAAAAATGGATAAAGAAATGGTGGTACTTGGCACAATGCAATATCACTCAGCCATGAAATCAATGTCATAAGGCTAGTTAGCAGCATGATGAGTGGATTTAGGTACGATGATTCTAAGTGAAATAAGTCACACAGAAAAAGGCACTTATCCTAAGATATCACTTATAGAGGGAATGTCAAAATCGCTACACTTGAACTGAATTACAAAACAGAACAGAGGCACACCTTTAGAAGACACACTATGGCTGCTTAACCGGAAAGGTGAGGTGGGGTGATGCATAAAACAAGGGTTTGAAATTAGCTCAGAGACCGCTCCATAAGCCAAATATGTAATAGACAAGGCCTACTGCCTGCTCAGTGAACTGGACTCAACACCCCCTAGTCACCGCACAAGAATATATCTGACTAGTATGAATCTGAAAACCTGTGTATTGATATCTCTCTGCAAGTGAATCAAGAGGGTGTAAAGCGGCATAAACACAGCAGGGAAAAGCAGCCAAACCCCATTCTAAACATACATTACTTTAAAAAACCCACAAAGCAAAGACAGTGAAAGAGAGAGAAATTCTTACAAAATCCGTTCAGGGTCTCTGATGCAACCTGGATTGACCATATCTAGACCCACAGCTGGATGAGACATAAGGCTGGACACTCTTGGGGCTGAGAGGATTGGTGAGGTTGGGTGAGCAAACGCAGATACTTTAAAGTAATACCGCGGGGTACCCACCCCATGGGTCTCAAATCTCCAGGTACAAGGGCATCTTCCTACATCCAAACATGCATGTGAAACCCAGAAGATGGTATGCCGTGAGATCGGGAAAGTTTCTAAAACGCACCTCATTTCTCCTCTCCTTGTGCACAAGTTCGCCATTCCAGCCACTTGACTAACCATCTCCCTAATTGGAGAATCAGCACCTTTAACCTCCTGTTTCGTTCAGGTTGCAATTTGTCCTGAGGATGAAGGGGAAGACGGGGAAACAACGAGAGACTAGCCCTAGGTGTTGGGACAGGCACAGGTCACTCCATTTTCCCATCAGGAAGAAGAATGAACCACAGGCTCAGCCTGCCCCCCAGAACCAAAATAGGGCCTGAAGCAATCCTGCGCTTTTGTGGCCAGCTCCCAAAAAAGTGAGGAGACAAATGGAGCTCAGGGGCACTGCAATTCACAAACGTGCAGAGTTATAAATGAGAACTCTCGTCCACAAATATATTGAGAGAAGGCAACGAAGAGGATTTGAAAGCAAGGCAGATTTGCAGGAAACAGATTTCAGGAGGTAGATTCGACTCGCCTGTAAAGCACATGAAAAGCGGCAAAACGTTGACAATGATGCCCTTGGCCAAGAACGGCGTATGCGGTTTTTCCTGAATATATTCAGGAAAAAACGCATACGCCGTTTTTGGCCAACCAAGCAAGCCGGAAGGGCAAATCAGCGCTACAAAGAAGTCTCGCTTGCCCTCGGTCAAAAGGGCCATGCTGAAAAAAGTGTAAAAACCAGAAAAGCAGGACAGGCCATGGAGACATGCGAGCCTTGCTACGCTGATGGGCGGGATGTAAATTGCCAACAGGCACTCTGGAGAAGTGTACGGTGTGTCCTGAAACAAGTAATAAACACAGCTTAGAGAGCATAGGGCACTTCCACTCATGGGCGTATAAATTGGGAAAACTAAAAATCAACAAGACACAGGCACCCTAAAGTTTACGGCTGCTCTGTTGCCAAGAACCTCCACTTCGGTACACCTTCAATATCCCAGGAAAGAGAAAAATGGATAAAGAAATGGTGGTACTTGGCACAATGCAATATCACTCAGCCATGAAATCAATGTCATAAGGCTAGTTAGCAGCATGATGAGTGGATTTAGGTACGATGATTCTAAGTGAAATAAGTCACACAGAAAAAGGCACTTATCCTAAGATATCGCTTATAGAGGGAATGTCAAAATCGCTACACTTGAACTGAATTACAAACAGAACAGAGTCACACCTTTAGAAGACACACTATGGCTGCTTAACTGGAAAGGTGAGGTGGGGTGATGCATAAAACAAGGGTTTCAAATTAGCTCAGACACCGCTCCATAAGCCAAATATGTAATAGACAAGGCCTACTCCCTGCTCAGTGAACTGGACTCAACACCCCCTAGTCACCGCACAAGAATATATCTGACTAGTATGAATCTGAAAACCTATGAATCGATATCTCTCTGCAAGTGAATCAAGAGGGTGTAAAGCGGCATCAACACAGCAGGGAAAAGCAGCCAAACCCCATTCTAAACATAAATTACTTTAAAAAACCCACAAAACAAAGACAGTGAAAGAGAGAGAAATTCTTACAAAATCCGTTCAGGGTCTCTGATGCAACCTGGATTGACCATATCTAGACCCACAGCTGGATGAGACATAAGGCTGGACACTCTTGGGGCTGAGAGGATTGGTGAGGTTGGGTGAGCAAACGCAGATACTTTAAAGTAATACTGTGGGGAACACACCCCATGGGTCTCAAATCTCCAGGTACAAGGGCATCTTCCTACATCAAAACATGCATGGGAAACCCAGAAGATGGTATGCCATGAGATCGGGAAAGGTTTCTAAAACGCACCTCATTTCTCCTCTCCTTGTGCTCGGGTTCGCCATTCCAGCCACTTGACTAACCATCTCCCTAATTGGAGAATCAGCACCTTTAACCTCCTATTTCGTCCAGGTTGCAATTTGTCCTGAGGATGAAGGGGAAGACGGGGAAACAACGAGAGACTAGCCCTAGGTGTTGGGACAGGCACAGGTCACTCCATTTTCCCATCAGGAAGAAGAATGAACCACAGGCTCAGCCTGCCCCCCAGAACCAAAATAGGGCCTGAAGCAATCCTGCGCTTTTGCGGACAGCTCCCAAAAAAGCGAGGAGACAAATGGAGCTCAGGGACACTGCAATTCACAAACGTGCAGAGTTATCAATGAGAACTCTCGTCCACAAATATATTGAGGGAAGGCAACGAAGAGGATTTGAAAGCAAGGCAGATTTTCAGGAAACAGATTTCAGGAGGTAGATTCGACTGGCCTGTAAAGCACATGAAAAGCGGCAAAACGTTGACAATGATGCCCTTGGCCAAAAAGGGCGTATGCGTTTTTTCCTGAATATATTCAGGAAAAAACGCATACGCCCTTTTTGGCCAACCAAGCAAGCCGGAAGGGCAAATCAGCGCTACAAAGAAGTCTCGCTTGCCCTCGGTCAAAAGGGCCATGCTGAAGAAAGTGTAAAAACCAGAAAAGCAGGACAGGCCATGGAGACATGGGAGCCTTGCTACGCTGATGGGCGGGATGTAAATTGCCAACAGCCACTCTGGAGAAGAGTACGGTGTGTCCTGAAACAAGTAATAAACAGAGCGTAGAGAGCATAGGGCACTTCCACTCATGGGCGTATAAATTGAGAAAACTAAAAATCAACAAGACACAGGCACCCTAAAGTTTACGGCTGCTCTCTTTCCAAGAATCTCCGCTTCGGTACACCTTCAATATCCCAGGAAAGAGAAAAATGGATAAAGAAATGGTGGTACTTGGCACAATGGAATATCACTCAGCCATGAAATCAATGTCATAAGGCTAGTTAGCAGCATGATGAGTGGATTTAGGTACGATGATTCTAAGTGAAATAAGTCACACAGAAAAAGGCACTTATCCTAAGATATCGCTTATAGAGGGAATGTCAAAATCGCTACACTTGAACTGAATTACAAACAGAACAGAGTCACACCTTTAGAAGACACACTATGGCTGCTGAACGGGAAAGGTGAGGTGGGGTGATGCATAAAACAAGGGTTTGAAATTAGCTCAGAGACCGCTCCATAAGCCCAATATGTAATAGACAAGGCCTACTCCCTGCTCAGTGAACTTGACTCAACACCCCCTAGTCACCGCACAAGAATATATCTGACTAGTATGAATCTGAAAACCTGTGTATTGATATCTCTCTGCAAGTGAATCAAGAGGGTGTAAAGCGGCATAAACGCAGCAGGGAAAAGCAGCCAAACCCCATTCTAAACATACATTACTTTAAAAAACCCACAAAGCAAAGACAGTGAAAGAGAGAGAAATTCTTACAAAATCCGTTCAGGGTCTCTGATGCAACCTGGATTGACCATATCTAGACCCACAGCTGGATGAGACATAAGGCTGGACACTCTTGGGGCTGAGAGGATTGGTGAGGTTGGGTGAGCAAACGCAGATACTTTAAAGTAATACCGCGGGGTACCCACCCCATGGGTCTCAAATCTCCAGGTACAAGGGCATCTTCCTACATCCAAACATGCATGTGAAATCCAGAAGATGGTATGCCGTGAGATCGGGAAAGGTTTCTAAAACGCACCTCATTTCTCCTCTCCTTGTGCTCGGGTTCCCCATTCCAGCCGCTTGATTCACCATCTCCCTACTTGGAGAATCAGCATCTTTAAACTCCTGTATCGTACAGGTTGCAATTTTCCTGAGGATGAACGGGAAGACGGGCAACCAACGAGAGACTAGCCCTAGGTGTTGGGACAGGCACAGGTCACTCCATTTTTCCATCAGGAAGAAGAATGAACCACAGGCTCAGCCTGCCCCCCAGAACCAAAATAGGGCCTGAAGCAATCCTGCGCTTTTGCGGCCAGCTCCCAAAAAAGCGAGTAGACAAATGGAGCTCAGGGGCACTGCAATTCACAAACGTGCAGAGTTATAAATGAGAACTCTCGTCCACAAATATATTGAGGGAAGGCAACGAAGAGGATTTGAAAGCAAGGCAGATTTTCAGGAAACAGATTTCAGAATGTAGATTCGACTGGCCTGTAAAGCACATGAAAACCGGCAAAACGTTGACAATGATGCCCTTGGCCAAAAAGGGCGTATGCGTTTTTTCCTGAATATATTCAGGAAAAAACGCATACGCCGTTTTTGGCCAACTAAGCAAGCAGGAAGGGCAAATCAGCGCTACAAAGAAGTCTCGCTTGCCCTTGGTCAAAAGGGCCATGCTGAAAAAAGTGTAAAAACCAGAAAAGCAGGACAGGCCATGGAGACATGCGAGCCTTGCTACGCTGATGGGCGGGATGTAAATTGCCAACAGGCACTCTGGAGAAGTGTACGGTGTGTCCTGAAACAAGTAATAAACACAGCTTAGAGAGCATAGGGCACTTCCACTCAAGGGCGTATAAATTGGGTAACTAAAAATCAACAAGACACAGGCACCCCAAAATTTACAGCTGCTCTGTTTCCAAGAACCTCCACTTCGGTACACCTTCAATATCCCAGGAAAGAGAAAAATGGATAAACAAATGGTGGTAATTGGCACAATGGAATGTCACTCAGCCATGAAATCAATGTCATAAGGCTAGTTAGCAGCATGATGAGTGGATTTAGCGACGATGATTCTAAGTGAAATAAGTCACACAGAAAAAGACACTTATCCTAAGATATCGCTTATAGAGGGAATGTCAAAATCGCTACACTTGAACTGAATTAAAAAACAGAACAGAGGCACACCTTTAGAAGACACACTATGGCTGCTTAACGGGAAAGGTGAGGTGGGGTGATGCATAAAACAAGGGTTTGAAATTAGCTCAGAGACCGCTCCATAAGCCAAATATGTAATAGACAAGGCCTACTCCCTGCTCAGTGAACTGGACTCAACACACCCTAGTCACCACACAAGAATATATCTGAGTAGTAAGAATCTGAAAACCTATGTATCGATATCTCTCTGCAAGTGAATCAAGAGGGTGTAAAGCGGCATCAACAAAGCAGGGAAAAGCACCCAAGCCCGATTCTAAACATAAATTACTTTAAAAAACCCACAAAACAAAGACAGTGAAAGAGAGAGAAATTCTTACAAAATCCGTTCAGGGTCTCTGATGCAACCTGGATTGACCATATCTAGACCCACAGCTGGATGAGACATAAGGCTGGACACTCTTGGGGCTGAGAGGATTGGTGAGGTTGGGTGAGCAAACGCAGATACTTTAAAGTAAAACTGCGGGGAACACACCCCATGGGTCTCAAATCTCCAGGTACAAGGGCATCTTCCTACATCAAAACATGCATGGGAAACCCAGAAGATGGTATGCCATGAGATCGGGAAAAGTTTCTAAAACGCACCTCATTTCTCCTCTCCTTGTGCTCGGGTTCGCCATTCCAGCTGCTTGACCAACCATCTCCCTACTTGGAGAATCAGCACCTTTAACCTCCTGATTGTACAGGTTGCAATTTGTCCTGAGGATGAACGGGAAGACGCGGAACCAACGAGAGACGAGCCCTAGTTTTTGGGACAAGCGTAGGTCACTCCATTTTCCCATCAGGAAGAAGAATGAACCACAGGCTCAGCCTGCCCCCCAGAACCAAAATAGGGCCTGAAGCAATCCTGCGCTTTTGCGGCCAGCTCCCAAAAAAGCGAGGAGACAAATGGAGCTCAGGGGCACTGCAATTCACAAACGTGCAGAGTTATAAATGAGAACTCTCATCCACAAATATATTGAGGGAAGGCAATGAAGAGGATTTGAAAGCAAGGCAGATTTGCAGGAAACAGATTTCAGGAGGTAGATGCGACTCGCCTTTAAAGCACATGAAAAGCGGCAAAACGTTGACAATGATGCCCTTGGCCAAAAAGGGCGTATGCGTTTTTTCCTGAATATATTCAGGAAAAAACGCATACGCCCTTTTTGGCCAACCAAGCAAGCCGGAAGGGCAAATCAGCGCTACAAAGAAGTCTCGCTTGCCCTCGGTCAAAAGGGCCATGCTGAACAAAGTGTAAAAACTAGAAAAGCAGGACAGGCCATGGAGACATGGGAGCCTTGCTACGCTGATGGGCGGGATGTAAATTGCCAACAGGCACTCTGGAGAAGAGTACGGTGTGTCCTGAAACAAGTAATAAACACAGCGTAGAGAGCATAGGGCACTTCCACTCATGGGCCTATAAATTGGGAAAACTAAAAATCAACAAGACACAGGCACCCTAAAGTTTACGGCTGCTCTGTTTCCAAGAATCTCCGCTTCGGTACACCTTCAATATCCCAGGAAAGAGAAAAATGGATAAAGAAATGGTGGTACTTGGCACAATGGAATATCACTCAGCCATGAAATCAATGTCATAAGGCTAGTTAGCAGCATGATGAGTGGATTTAGGTACAATGATTCTAAGTGAAATAAGTCACACAGAAAAAGGCACTTATCCTAAGATATCGCTTATACAGCGAATGTCAAAATCGCTAAACTTGAACTGAATTACAAAACAGAACAGAGGCACACCTTTAGAAGACACACTATGGCTGCTTAACGGGAAAGGTGAGGTGGGGTGATGCATAAAACAAGGGTTTGAAATTAGCTCAGAGACAGCTCCATAAGCCAAATATGTAATAGACAAGGCCTACTCCCTGCTCAGTGAACTGGACTCAACACACCCTAGTCACCACACAAGAATATATCTGACTAGTAAGAATCTGAAAACCTATGTATCGATATCTCTCTGCACGTGAATCAAGAGGGTGTAAAGCGGCATCAACACAACAGGGAAAAGCAGCCAAGCCCGATTCTAAACATAAATTACTTTAAAAAACCCACAAAACAAAGACAGTGAAAGAGAGAGAAATTCTTACAAAATCCGTTCAGGGTCTCTGATGCAACCTGGATTGACCATATCTAGACCCACAGCTGGATGAGACATAAGGCTGCACACTCTTGTGGCTGAGAGGATTGGTGAGGTTGGGTGAGCAAATGCAGATACTTTAAAGTAATACTGCGGTGTACCCACCCCATGGGTCTCAAATCTCCAGGTACAAGGGCATCTTCCTACCTCAAAACATGCATGGGAAACCCAGAAGATGGTATGCCATGAGATCGGGAAAAGTTTCTAAAACGCACCTCATTTCTCCTCTCCTTGTGCTCGGGTTCGCCATTCCAGCCGCTTGACTAACCATCTCCCTACTTGGAGAATCAGCACCTTTAACCTCCTGTTTCGTACAGGTTGCAGTTTGTCCTGAGGATGAACGGGAAGACGGGGAACCAACGAGAGACTAGCCCTAGGTGTTGGGACAGGCACAGGTCACTCCATTTTCCCATCAGGAAGAAGAATGAACCACAGGCTCAGCCTGCCCCCCAAAACCAAAATAGGGCCTGAAGCAATCCTGCGCTTTTGCGGGCAGCTCCCAAAAAAGCGAGGAGACAAATGGAGCTCAGGGGCACTGCAATTCACAAACGTGCAGAGTTATATATGAGATCTCTCGTCCACAAATATATTGAGGGAAGGCAACGAAGAGGATTTGAAAGCAAGGCAGATTTGCAGGAAACAGATTTCAGGAGGTAGATTCGACTCGCCTTTAAAGCACATGAAAAGTGACAAAACGTTGACAATGATGCCCTTGGCCAAAAAGGGCGTATGCGTTTTTTCCTGAATATATTCAGGAAAAAACGCATACGCCCTTTTTGGCCAACCAAGCAAGCCGGAAGGGCAAATCAGCGCTACAAAGAAGTCTCGCTTGCCCTCGGTCAAAAGGGCCATGCTGAACAAACTGTAAACACCAGAAAAGCAGGACAGGCCATGGAGACATGGGAGCCTTGCTACGCTGATGGGCGGGATGTAAATTGCCAACAGGCACTCTGGAGAAGAGTACGGTGTGTCCTGAAACAAGTAATAAACACAGCGTAGAGAGCATAGGGCACTTCCACTCATGGGCGTATATATTGGGAAAACTAAAAATCAACAAGACACAGGCACCCTAAAGTTTACGGCTGCTCTGTTTCCAAGAATCTCCACTTCGGTACACCTTCAATATCCCAGGAAAGAGAAAAATGGATAAAGAAATGGTGGTACTTGGCACAATGGAATATCACTCAGCCATGAAATCAATGTCATAAGGCTAGTTAGCAGCATGATGAGTGGATTTAGGTACGATGATTCTAAGTGAAAAAAGTCACACAGAAAAAGGCACTTATCCTAAGATATCGCTTATAGAGGGAATGTCAAAATCGCTAAACTTGAACTGAATTACAAAACAGAACAGAGGCACACCTTTAGAAGACACACTATGGCTGCTTAACCGGAAAGGTGAGGTGGGGTGATGCATAAAACAAGGGTTTGAAATTAGCTCAGAGACCGCTCCATAAGCCAAATATGTAATAGACAAGGCCTACTCCCTGCTCAGTTAACTGGACTCAACACCCCCTAGTCACCGCACAAGATTATATCTGATTAGTATGAATCTGAAAACCTATGTATCGATATCTCTCTGCAAGTGAATCAAGAGGGTGTAAAGCGGCATAAACACAGCAGGGAAAAGCAGCCAAACCCCATTCTAAACATACATTACTTTAAAAAACCCACAAAGCAAAGACAGTGAAAGAGAGAGAAATTCTTACAAAATCCGTTCAGGGTCTCTGATGCAACCGGATTGACCATATCTAGACCCACAGCTGGATGAGACATAAGGCTGGACACTCTTGGGGCTGAGAGGATTGGTGAGGTTGGGTGAGCAAACGCAGATACTTTAAAGTAATACTGTGGGGAACACACCCCATGGGTCTCAAATCTCCAGGTACAAGGGCATCTTCCTACATCAAAACATGCATGGGAAACCCAGAAGATGGTATGCCATGAGATCGGGAAAGGTTTCTAAAACGCACCTCATTTCTCCTCTCCTTGTGCTCGGGTTCGCCATTCCAGCTGCTTGACCAACCATCTCCCTACTTGGAGAATCAGCACCTTTAACCTCCTGATTGTACAGGTTGCAATTTGTCCTGAGGATGAACGGGAAGACGCGGAACCAACGAGAGACGAGCCCTAGGTGTTGGGACAGGCGTAGGTCACTCCATTTTCCCATCAGGAAGAAGAATGAACCACAGGCTCAGCCTGCCGCCCAGAACCAAAATAGGGCCTGAAGCAATCCTGCGCTTTTGCGGCCAGCTCCCAAAAAAGCGAGGAGACAAATGGAGCTCAGGGGCACTGCAATTCACAAACGTGCAGAGTTATAAATGAGAACTCTCGTCCACAAATATATTGAGGGAAGGCAACGAAGAGGATTTGAAAGCAAGGCAGATTTGCAGGAAACAGATTTCAGGAGGTAGATTCGACTCGCCTTTAAAGCACATGAAAAGCGGCCTAACGTTGACAATGATGCCCTTGGCCAAAAAGGGCGTATGCGTTTTTTCCTGAATATATTCAGGAAAAAACGCATACGCCCTTTTTGGCCAACCAAGCAAGCCGGAAGGGCAAATCAGCGCTACAAAGAAGTCTCGCTTGCCCTCGGTCAAAAGGGCCATGCTGAAGAAAGTGTAAAAACCAGAAAAGCAGGACAGGCCATGGAGACATGGGAGCCTTGCTACGCTGATGGGCGGGATGTAAATTGCCAACAGCCACTCTGGAGAAGAGTACGGTGTGTCCTGAAACAAGTAATAAACAGAGCGTAGAGAGCATAGGGCACTTCCACTCATGGGCATATAAATTGAGAAAACTAAAAATCAACAAGACACAGGCACCCTAAAGTTTACGGCTGCTCTCTTTCCAAGAATCTCCGCTTCGGTACACCTTCAATATCCCAGGAAAGAGAAAAATGGATAAAGAAATGGTGGTACTTGGCACAATGGAATATCACTCAGCCATGAAATCAATGTCATAAGGCTAGTTAGCAGCATGATGAGTGGATTTAGGTACGATGATTCTAAGTGAAATAACTCACACAGAAAAAGGCACTTATCCTAAGATATCGCTTATAGAGGGAATGTCAAAATCGCTACACTTGAACTGAATTACAAACAGAACAGAGTCACACCTTTAGAAGACACACTATGGCTGCTGAACGGGAAAGGTGAGGTGGGGTGATGCATAAAACAAGGGTTTGAAATTAGCTCAGAGACCGCTCCATAAGCCCAATATGTAATAGACAAGGCCTACTCCCTGCTCAGTGAACTTGACTCAACACCCCCTAGTCACCGCACAAGAATATATCTGACTAGTATGAATCTGAAAACCTGTGTATTGATATCTCTCTGCAAGTGAATCAAGAGGGTGTAAAGCGGCATAAACGCAGCAGGGAAAAGCAGCCAAACCCCATTCTAAACATACATTACTTTAAAAAACCCACAAAGCAAAGACAGTGAAAGAGAGAGAAATTCTTACAAAATCCGTTCAGGGTCTCTGATGCAACCTGGATTGACCATATCTAGACCCACAGCTGGATGAGACATAAGGCTGGACACTCTTGGGGCTGAGAGGATTGGTGAGGTTGGGTGAGCAAACGCAGATACTTTAAAGTAATACCGCGGGGTACCCACCCCATGGGTCTCAAATCTCCAGGTACAAGGGCATCTTCCTACATCCAAACATGCATGTGAAATCCAGAAGATGGTATGCCGTGAGATCGGGAAAGGTTTCTAAAACGCACCTCATTTCTCCCCTCCTTGTGCTCGGGTTCCCCATTCCAGCCGCTTGATTCACCATCTCCCTACTTGGAGAATCAGCATCTTTAAACTCCTGTATCGTACAGGTTGCACTTTTCCTGAGGATGAACGGGAAGACGGGCAACCAACGAGAGACTAGCCCTAGGTGTTGGGACAGGCACAGGTCACTCCATTTTTCCATCAGGAAGAAGAATGAACCACAGGCTCAGCCTGCCCCCCAGAACCAAAATAGGGCCTGAAGCAATCCTGCGCTTTTGCGGCCAGCTCCCAAAAAAGCGAGTAGACAAATGGAGCTCAGGGGCACTGCAATTCACAAACGTGCAGAGTTATAAATGAGAACTCTCGTCCACAAATATATTGAGGGAAGGCAACGAAGAGGATTTGAAAGTAAGGCAGATTTTCAGGAAACAGATTTCAGAATGTAGATTCGACTGGCCTGTAAAGCACATGAAAAGCGGCAAAACGTTGACAATGATGCCCTTGGCCAAAAAGGGCGTATGCGTTTTTTCCTGAATATATTCAGGAAAAAACGCATACGCCGTTTTTGGCCAACTAAGCAAGCAGGAAGGGCAAATCAGCGCTACAAAGAAGTCTCGCTTGCCCTCGGTCAAAAGGGCCATGCTGAAAAAAGTGTAAAAACCAGAAAAGCAGGACAGGCCATGGAGACATGCGAGCCTTGCTACGCTGATGGGCGGGATGTAAATTGCCAACAGGCACTCTGGAGAAGTGTACGGTGTGTCCTGAAACAAGTAATAAACACAGCTTAGAGAGCATAGGGCACTTCCACTCAAGGGCGTATAAATTGGGTAACTAAAAATCAACAAGACACAGGCACCCCAAAATTTACAGCTGCTCTGTTTCCAAGAACCTCCACTTCGGTACACCTTCAATATCCCAGGAAAGAGAAAAATGGATAAACAAATGGTGGTAATTGGCACAATGGAATGTCACTCAGCCATGAAATCAATGTCATAAGGCTAGTTAGCAGCATGATGAGTGGATTTAGCGACGATGATTCTAAGTGAAATAAGTCACACAGAAAAAGACACTTATCCTAAGATATCGCTTATAGAGGGAATGTCAAAATCGCTACACTTGAACTGAATTAAAAAACAGAACAGAGGCACACCTTTAGAAGACACACTATGGCTGCTTAACGGGAAAGGTGAGGTGGGGTGATGCATAAAACAAGGGTTTGAAATTAGCTCAGAGACCGCTCCATAAGCCAAATATGTAATAGACAAGGCCTACTCCCTGCTCAGTGAACTGGACTCAACACACCCTAGTCACCACACAAGAATATATCTGAGTAGTAAGAATCTGAAAACCTATGTATCGATATCTCTCTGCAAGTGAATCAAGAGGGTGTAAAGCGGCATCAACAAAGCAGGGAAAAGCACCCAAGCCCGATTCTAAACATAAATTACTTTAAAAAACCCACAAAACAAAGACAGTGAAAGAGAGAGAAATTCTTACAAAATCCGTTCAGGGTCTCTGATGCAACCTGGATTGACCATATCTAGACCCACAGCTGGATGAGACATAAGGCTGGACACTCTTGGGGCTGAGAGGATTGGTGAGGTTGGGTGAGCAAACGGAGATACTTTAAAGTAAAACTGCGGGGAACACACCCCATGGGTCTCAAATCTCCAGGTACAAGGGCATCTTCCTACATCAAAACATGCATGGGAAACCCAGAAGATGGTATGCCATGAGATCGGGAAAGGTTTCTAAAACGCACCTCATTTCTCCTCTCCTTGTGCTCGGGTTCGCCATTCCAGCTGCTTGACCAACCATCTCCCTACTTGTAGAATCAGCACCTTTAACCTCCTGATTGTACAGGTTGCAATTTGTCCTGAGGATGAACGGGAAGACGCGGAACCAACGAGAGACGAGCCCTAGTTTTTGGGACAAGCGTAGGTCACTCCATTTTCCCATCAGGAAGAAGAATGAACCACAGGCTCAGCCTGCCCCCCAGAACCAAAATAGGGCCTGAAGCAATCCTGCGCTTTTGCGGCCAGCTCCCAAAAAAGCGAGGAGACAAATGGAGCTCAGGGGCACTGCAATTCACAAACGTGCAGAGTTATAAATGAGAACTCTCATCCACAAATATATTGAGGGAAGGCAATGAAGAGGATTTGAAAGCAAGGCAGATTTGCAGGAAACAGATTTCAGGAGGTAGATGCGACTCGCCTTTAAAGCACATGAAAAGCGGCAAAACGTTGACAATGATGCCCTTGGCCAAAAAGGGCGTATGCGTTTTTTCCTGAATATATTCAGGAAAAAACGCATACGCCCTTTTTGGCCAACCAAGCAAGCCGGAAGGGCAAATCAGCGCTACAAAGAAGTCTCGCTTGCCCTCGGTCAAAAGGGCCATGCTGAACAAAGTGTAAAAACTAGAAAAGCAGGACAGGCCATGGAGACATGGGAGCCTTGCTACGCTGATGGGCGGGATGTAAATTGCCAACAGGCACTCTGGAGAAGAGTACGGTGTGTCCTGAAACAAGTAATAAACACAGCGTAGAGAGCATAGGGCACTTCCACTCATGGGCCTATAAATTGGGAAAACTAAAAATCAACAAGACACAGGCACCCTAAAGTTTACGGCTGCTCTGTTTCCAAGAATCTCCGCTTCGGTACACCTTCAATATCCCAGGAAAGAGAAAAATGGATAAAGAAATGGTGGTACTTGGCACAATGGAATATCACTCAGCCATGAAATCAATGTCATAAGGCTAGTTAGCAGCATGATGAGTGGATTTAGGTACAATGATTCTAAGTGAAATAAGTCACACAGAAAAAGGCACTTATCCTAAGATATCGCTTATACAGCGAATGTCAAAATCGCTAAACTTGAACTGAATTACAAAACAGAACAGAGGCACACCTTTAGAAGACACACTATGGCTGCTTAACGGGAAAGGTGAGGTGGGGTGATGCATAAAACAAGGGTTTGAAATTAGCTCAGAGACCGCTCCATAAGCCAAATATGTAATAGACAAGGCCTACTCCCTGCTCAGTGAACTGGACTCAACACACCCTAGTCACCACACAAGAATATATCTGACTAGTAAGAATCTGAAAACCTATGTATCGATATCTCTCTGCACGTGAATCAAGAGGGTGTAAAGCGGCATCAACACAGCAGGGAAAAGCAGCCAAGCCCGATTCTAAACATAAATTACTTTAAAAAACCCACAAAACAAAGACAGTGAAAGAGAGAGAAATTCTTCCAAAATCCGTTCAGGGTCTCTGATGCAACCTGGATTGACCATATCTAGACCCACAGCTGGATGAGACATAAGGCTGCACACTCTTGTGGTTGAGAGGATTGGTGAGGTTGGGTGAGCAAATGCAGATACTTTAAAGTAATACTGCGGTGTACCCACCCCATGGGTCTCAAATCTCCAGGTACAAGGGCATCTTCCTACCTCAAAACATGCATGGGAAACCCAGAAGATGGTATGCCATGAGATCGGGAAAAGTTTCTAAAACGCACCTCATTTCTCCTCTCCTTGTGCTCGGGTTCGCCATTCCAGCCGCTTGACTAACCATCTCCCTACTTGGAGAATCAGCACCTTTAACCTCCTGTTTCGTACAGGTTGCAGTTTGTCCTGAGGATGAACGGGAAGACGGGGAACCAACGAGAGACTAGCCCTAGGTGTTGGGACAGGCACAGGTCACTCCATTTTCCCATCAGGAAGAAGAATGAACCACAGGCTCAGCCTGCCCCCCAAAACCAAAATAGGGCCTGAAGCAATCCTGCGCTTTTGCGGCCAGCTCCCAAAAAAGCGAGGAGACAAATGGAGCTCAGGGGCACTGCAATTCACAAACGTGCAGAGTTATAAATGAGATCTCTCGTCCACAAATATATTGAGGGAAGGCAACGAAGAGGATTTGAAAGCAAGGCAGATTTGCAGGAAACAGATTTCAGGAGGTAGATTCGACTCGCCTTTAAAGCACATGAAAAGTGACAAAACGTTGACAATGATGCCCTTGGCCAAAAAGGGCGTATGCGTTTTTTCCTGAATATATTCAGGAAAAAACGCATACGCCCTTTTTGGCCAACCAAGCAAGCCGGAAGGGCAAATCAGCGCTACAAAGAAGTCTCGCTTGCCCTCGGTCAAAAGGGCCATGCTGAACAAACTGTAAACACCAGAAAAGCAGGACAGGCCATGGAGACATGGGAGCCTTGCTACGCTGATGGGCGGGATGTAAATTGCCAACAGGCACTCTGGAGAAGAGTACGGTGTGTCCTGAAACAAGTAATAAACACAGCGTAGAGAGCATAGGGCACTTCCACTCATGGGCGTATATATTGGGAAAACTAAAAATCAACAAGACACAGGCACCCTAAAGTTTACGGCTGCTCTGTTTCCAAGAATCTCCACTTCGGTACACCTTCAATATCCCAGGAAAGAGAAAAATGGATAAAGAAATGGTGGTACTTGGCACAATGGAATATCACTCAGCCATGAAATCAATGTCATAAGGCTAGTTAGCAGCATGATGAGTGGATTTAGGTACGATGATTCTAAGTGAAATAAGTCACACAGAAAAAGGCACTTATCCTAAGATATCGCTTATAGAGGGAATGTCAAAATCGCTACACTTGAACTGAATTACAAACAGAACAGAGTCACACCTTTAGAAGACACACTATGGCTGCTGAACGGGAAAGGTGAGGTGGGGTGATGCATAAAACAAGGGTTTGAAATTAGCTCAGAGACCGCTCCATAAGCCCAATATGTAATAGACAAGGCCTACTCCCTGCTCAGTGAACTTGACTCAACACCCCCTAGTCACCGCACAAGAATATATCTGACTAGTATGAATCTGAAAACCTGTGTATTGATATCTCTCTGCAAGTGAATCAAGAGGGTGTAAAGCGGCATAAACGCAGCAGGGAAAAGCAGCCAAACCCCATTCTAAACATACATTACTTTAAAAAACCCACAAAGCAAAGACAGTGAAAGAGAGAGAAATTCTTCCAAAATCCGTTCAGGGTCTCTGATGCAACCTGGATTGACCATATCTAGACCCACAGCTGGATGAGACATAAGGCTGGACACTCTTGGGGCTGAGAGGATTGGTGAGGTTGGGTGAGCAAACGCAGATACTTTAAAGTAATACCGCGGGGTACCCACCCCATGGGTCTCAAATCTCCAGGTACAAGGGCATCTTCCTACATCCAAACATGCATGTGAAACCCAGAAGATGGTATGCCGTGAGATCGGGAAAGGTTTCTAAAACGCACCTCATTTCTCCTCTCCTTGTGCTCGGGTTCCCCATTCCAGCCGCTTGATTCACCATCTCCCTACTTGGAGAATCAGCATCTTTAAACTCCTGTATCGTACAGGTTGCAATTTTCCTGAGGATGAACGGGAAGACGGGCAACCAACGAGAGACTAGCCCTAGGTGTTGGGACAGGCACAGGTCACTCCATTTTTCCATCAGGAAGAAGAATGAACCACAGGCTCAGCCTGCCCCCCAGAACCAAAATAGGGCCTGAAGCAATCCTGCGCTTTTGCGGCCAGCTCCCAAAAAAGCGAGTAGAAAAATGGAGCTCAGGGGCACTGCAATTCACAAACGTACAGAGTTATAAATGAGAACTCTCGTCCACAAATATATTGAGGGAAGGCAACGAAGAGGATTTGAAAGCAAGGCAGATTTTCAGGAAACAGATTTCAGAATGTAGATTCGACTGGCCTGTAAAGCACATGAAAAGCGGCAAAACGTTGACAATGATGCCCTTGGCCAAAAAGGGCGTATGCGTTTTTTCCTGAATATATTCAGGAAAAAACGCATACGCCGTTTTTGGCCAACCAAGCAAGCAGGAAGGGCAAATCAGCGCTACAAAGAAGTCTCGCTTGCCCTCGGTCAAAAGGGCCATGCTGAAAAAAGTGTAAAAACCAGAAAAGCAGGACAGGCCATGGAGACATGCGAGCCTTGCTACGCTGATGGGCGGGATGTAAATTGCCAACAGGCACTCTGGAGAAGTGTACGGTGTGTCCTGAAACAAGTAATAAACACAGCTTAGAGAGCATAGGGCACTTCCAGTCATGGGCGTATAAATTGGGAAAAATAAAAATCAACAGGACACAGGCACCCCAAACTTTACAGCTGCTCTGTTTCCAAGAACCTCCACTTCGGTACACCTTCAATATCCCAGGAAAGAGAAAAATGGATAAACAAATGGTGGTACTTGGCACAATGGAATGTCACTCAGCCATGAAATCAATGTCATAAGGCTAGTTAGCAGCATGATGAGTGGATTTAGATACGATGATTCTAAGTGAAATAAGTCACACAGAAAAAGACACTTATCCTAAGATATCGCTTATAGAGGGAATGTCAAAATCGCTACACTTGAACTGAATTACAAAACAGAACAGAGTCACACCTTTACAAGACACACTATGGCTGCTTAACGGGAAAGGTGAGGTGGGGTGATGCATAAAACAAGGGTTTGAAATTAGCTCAGAGACCGCTCCATAAGCCAAATATGTAATAGACAAGGCCTACTCCCTGCTCAGTGAACTGCACTCAACACACCCTAGTCACCACACAAGAATATATCTGACTAGTAAGAATCTGAAAACCTATGTATCGATATCTCTCTGCAAGTGAATCAAGAGGGTGTAAAGCGGCATCAACACAGCAGGGAAAAGCAGCCAAGCCCGATTTTAAACATAAATTACTTTAAAAAACCCACAAAACAAAGACAGTGAAAGAGAGAGAAATTCTTCCAAAATCCGTTCAGGGTCTCTGATGCAACCTGGATTGACCATATCTAGACCCACAGCTGGATGAGACATAAGGCTGCACACTCTTGCGGCTGAGAGGATTGGTGAGGTTGGGTGAGCAAATGCAGATACTTTAAAGTAATACTGCGGTGTACCCACCCCATGGGTCTCAAATCTCCAGGTACAAGGGCATCTTCCTACATCAAAACATGCATGGGAAACCCAGAAGATGGTATGCCATGAGATCGGGAAAAGTTTCTAAAACGCACCTCATTTCTCCTCTCCTTGTGCTCGGGTTCGCCATTCCAGCCGCTTGACTAACCATCTCCCTACTTGGAGAATCAGCACCTTTAACCTCCTGTTTCGTACAGGTTGCAGTTTGTCCTGAGGATGAACGGGAAGATGGGGAACCAACGAGAGACTAGCCCTAGGTGTTGGGACAGGCACAGGTCACTCCATTTTCCCATCAGGAAGAAGAATGAACCACAGGCTCAGCCTGCCCCCCAAAACCAAAATAGGGCCTGAAGCAATCCTGCGCTTTTGCGGCCAGCTCCCAAAAAAGCGAGGAGACAAATGGAGCTCAGGGGCACTGCAATTCACAAACGTGCAGAGTTATAAATGAGACCTCTCGTCCACAAATATATTGAGGGAAGGCAACGAAGAGGATTTCAAAGCAAGGCAGATTTGCAGGAAACAGATTTCAGGAGGTAGATTCGACTCGCCTTTAAAGCACATGAAAAGTGACAAAACGTTGACAATGATGCCCTTGGCCAAAAAGGGCGTATGCGTTTTTTCCTGAATATATTCAGGAAAAAACGCATACGCCCTTTTTCGCCAACCAAGCAAGCCGGAAGGGCAAATCAGCGCTACAAAGAAGTCTCGCTTGCCCTCGGTCAAAAGGGCCATGCTGAACAAACTGTAAAAACCAGAAAAGCAGGACAGGCCATGGAGACATGGGAGCCTTGCTACGCTGATGGGCGGGATGTAAATTGCCAACAGGCACTCTGGAGAAGAGTACGGTGTGTCCTGAAACAAGTAATAAACACAGCGTAGAGAGCATAGGGCAATTCCACTCATGGGCGTATACATTGGGAAAACTAAAAATCAACAAGACACAGGCACCCTAAAGTTTACGGCTGCTCTGTTGCCAAGAACCTCCACTTCAGTACACCTTCAATATCCCAGGAAAGAGAAAAATGGATAAAGAAATGGTGGTACTTGGCACAATGCAATATCACTCAGCCATGAAATCAATGTCATAAGGCTAGTTAGCAGCATGATGAGTGGATTTAGGTACGATGATTCTAAGTGAAATAAGTCACACAGAAAAAGGCACTTATCCTAAGATATCGCTTATAGAGGGAATGTCAAAATCGCTACACTTGAACTGAATTACAAACAGAACAGAGTCACACCTTTAGAAGACACACTATGGCTGCTTAACTGGAAAGGTGAGGTGGGGTGATGCATAAAACAAGGGTTTGAAATTAGCTCAGACACCGCTCCATAAGCCAAATATGTAATAGACAAGGCCTACTCCCTGCTCAGTGAACTGGACTCAACACCCCCTAGTCACCGCACAAGAATATATCTGACTAGTATGAATCTGAAAAGCTATGTATCGATATCTCTCTGCAAGTGAATCAAGAGGGTGTAAAGCGGCATCAACACAGCAGGGAAAAGCAGCCAAGCCCGATTCTAAACATAAATTACTTTAAAAAACCCACAAAACAAAGACAGTGAAAGAGAGAGAAATTCTTCCAAAATCCGTTCAGGGTCTCTGATGCAACCTGGATTGACCATATCTAGACCCACAGCTGGATGAGACATAAGGCTGCACACTCTTGCGGCTGAGAGGATTGGTGAGGTTGGGTGAGCAAATGCAGATACTTTAAAGTAATACTGCGGTGTACCCACCCCATGGGTCTCAAATCTCCAGGTACAAGGGCATCTTCCTACATCAAAACATGCATGGGAAACCCAGAAGATGGTATGCCATGAGATCGGGAAAAGTTTCTAAAACGCACCTCATTTCTCCATTCCTTGTGCTCGGGTTCGCCATTCCAGCCGCTTGACTAACCATCTCCCTACTTGGAGAATCAGCACCTTTAACCTCCTGTTTCGTACAGGTTGCAGTTTGTCCTGAGGATGAACGGGAAGACGGGGAACCAACGAGAGACTAGCCCTAGGTGTTGGGACAGGCACAGGTCACTCCATTTTCCCATCAGGAAGAAGAATGAACCACAGGCTCAGCCTGACCCCAAAACCAAAATAGGGCCTGAAGCAATCCTGCGCTTTTGCGGCCAGCTCCCAAAAAAGCGAGGAGACAAATGGAGCTCAGGGGCACTGCAATTCACAAACGTGCAGAGTTATAAATAAGATCTCTCGTCCACAAATATATTGAGGGAAGGCAACGAAGAGGATTTGAAAACAAGGCAGATTTGCAGGAAACAGATTTCAGGAGGTAGATTCGACTCGCCTTTAAAGCACATGAAAAGTGACAAAACGTTGACAATGATGCCCTTGGCCAAAAAGGGCGTATGCGTTTTTTCCTGAATATATTCAGGAAAAAACGCATACGCCCTTTTTGGCCAACCAAGCAAGCCGGAAGGGCAAATCAGCGCTACAAAGAAGTCTCGCTTGCCCTCGGTCAAAAGGGCCATGCTGAACAAACTGTAAAAACCAGAAAAGCAGGACAGGCCATGGAGACATGGGAGCCTTGCTACGCTGATGGGCGGGATGTAAATTGCCAACAGGCACTCTGGAGAAGAGTACGGTGTGTCCTGAAACAAGTAATAAACACAGCGTAGAGAGCATAGGGCAATTCCACTCATGGGCGTATAAATTGGGAAAAATAAAAATCAACAAGACACAGGCACCCTAAAGTTTACGGCTGCTCTGTTGCCAAGAACCTCCACTTCGGTACACCTTCAATATCCCAGGAAAGAGAAAAATGGATAAAGAACTGGTGGTACTTGGAACAATGCAATATCACTCAGCCATGAAATCAATGTCATAAGGCTAGTTAGCAGCATGATGAGTGGATTTAGGTACGATGATTCTAAGTGAAATAAGTCACACAGAAAAAGGCACTTATCCTAAGATATCGCTTATAGAGGGAATGTCAAAATCGCTACACTTGAACTGAATTACAAACAAAACAGAGTCACACCTTTAGAAGACACACTATGGCTGCTTAACTGGAAAGGTGAGGTGGGGTGATGCATAAAACAAGGGTTTGAAATTAGCTCAGACACCGCTCCATAAGCCAAATATGTAATAGACAAGGCCTTCTCCCTGCTCAGTGAACTGGACTCAACACCCCCTAGTCACCGCACAAGAATATATCTGACTAGTATGAATCTGAAAACCTATGTATCGATATCTCTCTGCAAGTGAATCAAGAGGGTGTAAAGCGGCATCAACACAGCAGGGAAAAGCAGCCAAACCCCATTCTAAACATAAATTACTTTAAAAAACCCACAAAACAAAGACAGTTAAAGAGAGAGAAATTCTTCCAAAATCCGTTCAGGGTCTCTGATGCAACCTGGATTGACCATATCTAGACCCACAGCTGGATGAGACATAAGGCTGGACACTCTTGGGGCTGAGAGGATTGGTGAGGTTGGGTGAGCAAATGCAGATACTTTAAAGTAACACTGCGGGGAACACACCCCATGGGTCTCAAATCTCCAGGTACAAGGGCATCTTCCTACATCAAAACATGCATGGGAAACCCAGAGAATTGTATGCCGTGAGATCGGGAAAGGCTTCTAAAACGCACCTCATTTCTCCTCTCCTTGTGCTCGGGTTCGCCATTCCAGCCACTTGACTAACCATCTCCCTAATTGGAGAATCAGCACCTTTAACCTCCTGATTGTACAGGTTGCAATTTGTCCTGAGGATGAACGGGAAGACGCGGAACCAACGAGAGACGAGCCCTAGGTGTTGGGACAGGCATAGGTCACTCCATTTTCCCATCAGGAAGAAGAATGAACCACAGGCTCAGCCTGCCCCCCAGAACCAAAATAGGGCCTGAAGCAATCCTGCGCTTTTGCGGCCAGCTCCCAAAAAAGCGAGGAGACAAATGGAGCTCAGGGGCACTGCAATTCACAAACGTGCAGAGTTATAAATGAGAACTCTCGTCCACAAATATATTGAGGGAAGGCAACGAAGAGGATTTGAAAGCAAGGCAGATTTGCAGGAAACAGATTTCAGGAGGTAGATTCGACTTGCCTTTAAAGCACATGAAAAGCGGCAAAACGTTGACAATGATGCCCTTGGCCAAAAAGGGCGTATGCGTTTTTTCCTGAATATATTCAGGAAAAAACGCATACGCCCTTTTTGGCCAACCAAGCAAGCCGGAAGGGCAAATCAGCGCTACAAAGAAGTCTCGCTTGCCCTCGGTCAAAAGGGCCATGCTGAACAAAGTGTAAAAACCAGAAAAGCAGGACAGGTCATGGAGACATGGGAGCCTTGCTACGCTGATGGGCGGGATGTAAATTGCCAACAGGCACTCTGGAGAAGAGTACGGTGTGTCCTGAAACAAGTAATAAACACAGCGTAGAGAGCATAGGGCACTTCCACTCATGGGCCTATAAATTGGGAAAACTAAAAATCAACAAGACACAGGCACCCTAAATTTACGGCTGCTCTGTTGCCAAGAACCTCCACTTCGGTACACCTTCAATATCCCAGGAAAGAGAAAAATGGATAAAGAAATGGTGGTACTTGGCACAATGCAATATCACTCAGCCATGAAATCAATGTCATAAGGCTAGTTAGCAGCATGATGAGTGGATTTAGGTACGATGATTCTAAGTGAAATAAGTCACACAGAAAAAGGCACTTATCCTAAGATATCGCTTATAGAGGGAATGTCAAAATCGCTACACTTGAACTGAATTACAAACAGAACAGAGGCACACCTTTAGAAGACACACTATGGCTGCTTAACTGGAAAGGTGAGGTGGGGTGATGCATAAAACAAGGGTTTGAAATTAGCTCAGACACCGCTCCATAAGCCAAATATGTAATAGACAAGGCCTACTCCCTGCTCAGTGAACTGGACTCAACGCCCCCTAGTCACCGCACAAGAATATATCTGACTAGTATGAATCTGAAAACCTATGTATCGATATCTCTCTGTAAGTGAATCAAGAGGGTGTAAAGCGGCATCAACGCAGCAGGGAAAAGCAGCCAAACCCCATTCTAAACATAAATTACTTTAAAAACCCCACAAAACAAAGACAGTGAAAGAGAGAGAAATTCTTACAAAATCCGTTCAGGGTCTCTGATGCAACCTGGATTGACCATATCTAGACCCACAGCTGGATGAGACATAAGGCTGGACACTCTTGGGGCTGAGAGGATTGGTGAGGTTGGGTGAGCAAACGCAGATACTTTAAAGTAACACTGCGGGGAACACACCCCATGGGTCTCAAATCTCCAGGTACAAGGGCATCTTCCTACATCAAAACATGCATGGGAAACCCAGAGAATTGTATGCCATGAGATCGGGAAAGGCTTCTAAAACGCACCTCATTTCTCCTCTCCTTGTGCTCGGGTTCGCCATTCCAGCCACTTGACTAACCATCTCCCTAATTGGAGAATCAGCACCTTTAACCTCCTCTTTCGTCCAGGTTGCAATTTGTCCTGAGGATGAAGGGGAAGACGGGGAAACAACGAGAGACTAGCCCTAGGTGTTGGGACAGGCACAGGTCACTCCATTTTCCCATCAGGAAGAAGAATGAACCACAGGCTCAGCCTGCCCCCCAGAACCAAAATAGGGCCTGAAGCAATCCTGCGCTTTTGCGGCCAGCTCCCAAAAAAGCGAGGAGACAAATGGAGCTCAGGGGCACTGCAATTCACAAACGTGCAGAGTTATAAATGAGAACTCTCGTCCACAAATATATTGAGGGAAGGCAACGAAGAGGATTTGAAAGCAAGGCAGATTTGCAGGAAACAGATTTCAGGAGGTAGATTCGACTCGCCTTTAAAGCACATGAAAAGCGGCAAAACGTTGACAATGATGCCCTTGGCCAAAAAGGGCGTATGCGTTTTTTCCTGAATATATTCAGGAAAAAACGCATACGCCCTTTTTGGCCAACCAAGCAAGCCGGAAGGGCAAATCAGCGCTACAAAGAAGTCTCGCTTGCCCTCGGTCAAAAGGGCCATGCTGAAAAAAGTGTAAAAACCAGAAAAGCAGGACAGGCCATGGAGACATGCGAGCCTTGCTACGCTGATGGGCGGGATGTAAATTGCCAACAGGCACTCTGGAGAAGTGTACGGTGTGTCCTGAAACAAGTAATAAACACAGCTTAGAGAGCATAGGGCACTTCCACTCATGGGCGTATAAATTGGGAAAACTAAAAATCAACAAGACACAGGCACCCTAAAGTTTACGGCTGCTCTGTTGCCAAGAACCTCCACTTCGGTACACCTTCAATATCCCAGGAAAGAGAAAAATGGATAAAGAAATGGTGGTACTTGGCACAATGCAATATCACTCAGCCATGAAATCAATGTCATAAGGCTAGTTAGCAGCATGATGAGTGGATTTAGGTACGATGATTCTAAGTGAAATAAGTCACATAGAAAAAGGCACTTATCCTAAGATATCGCTTATAGAGGGAATGTCAAAATCGCTACACTTGAACTGAATTACAAACAGAACAGAGTCACACCTTTAGAAGACACACTATGGCTGCTTAACTGGAAAGGTGAGGTGGGGTGATGCATAAAACAAGGGTTTGAAATTAGCTCAGACACCGCTCCATAAGCCAAATATGTAATAGACAAGGCCTACTCCCTGCTCAGTGAACTGGACTCAACGCCCCCTAGTCACCGCACAAGAATATATCTGACTAGTATGAATCTGAAAACCTATGTATCGATATCTCTCTGCAAGTGAATCAAGAGGGTGTAAAGCGGCATCAACACAGCAGGGAAAAGCAGCCAAACCCCATTCTAAACATAAATTACTTTAAAAACCCCACAAAACAAAGACAGTGAAAGAGAGAGAAATTCTTACAAAATCCGTTCAGGGTCTCTGATGCAACCTGGATTGACCATATCTAGACCCACAGCTGGATGAGACATAAGGCTGGACACTCTTGGGGCTGAGAGGATTGGTGAGGTTGGGTGAGCAAACGCAGATACTTTAAAGTAACACTGCGGGGAACACACCCCATGGGTCTCAAATCTCCAGGTACAAGGGCATCTTCCTACATCAAAACATGCATGGGAAACCCAGAGAATTGTATGCCGTGAGATCGGGAAAGGCTTCTAAAACGCACCTCATTTCTCCTCTCCTTGTGCTCGGGTTCGCCATTCCAGCCACTTGACTAACCATCTCCCTAATTGGAGAATCAGCACCTTTAACCTCCTCTTTCGTCCAGGTTGCAATTTGTCCTGAGGATGAAGGAGAAGACGGGGAAACAACGAGAGACTAGCCCTAGGTGTTGGGACAGGCACAGGTCACTCCATTTTCCCATCAGGAAGAAGAATGAACCACAGGCTCAGCCTGCCCCCCAGAACCAAAATAGGGCCTGAAGCAATCCTGCGCTTTTGCGGCCAGCTCCCAAAAATGCGAGGAGACAAATGGAGCTCAGGGGCACTGCAATTCACAAACGTGCAGAGTTATAAATGAGAACTCTCGTCCACAAATATATTGAGGGAAGGCAACGAAGAGGATTTGAAAGCAAGGCAGATTTGCAGGAAACAGATTTCAGGAGGTAGATTCGACTCGCCTTTAAAGCACATGAAAAGCGGCAAAACGTTGACAATGATGCCCTTGGCCAAAAAGGGCGTATGCGTTTTTTCCTGAATATATTCAGGAAAAAACGCATACGCCCTTTTTGGCCAACCAAGCAAGCCGGAAGGGCAAATCAGCGCTACAAAGAAGTCTCGCTTGCCCTCGGTCAAAAGGGCCATGCTGAAAAAAGTGTAAAAACCAGAAAAGCAGGACAGGCCATGGAGACATGGGAGCCTTGCTACGCTGATGGGCGGGATGTAAATTGCCAACAGGCACTCTGGAGAAGAGTACGGTGTGTCCTGAAACAAGTAATAAACACAGCGTAGAGAGCATAGGGCACTTCCACTCATGGGCGTATAAATTGGGAAAACTAAAAATCAACAAGACACAGGCACCCTAAAGTTTACGGCTGCTCTGTTTCCAAGAATCCCCGCTTCGGTACACCTTCAATATCCCAGGAAAGAGAAAAATGGATAAAGAAATGGTGGTACTTGGCACAATGGAATATCACTCAGCCATGAAATCAATGTCATAAGGCTAGTTAGCAGCATGATGAGTGGATTTAGGTACGATGATTCTAAGTGAAATAAGTCACACAGAAAAAGGCACTTATCCTAAGATATCGCTTATAGAGGGAATGTCAAAATCGCTAAACTTGAACTGAATTACAAAACAGAACAGAGGCACACCTTTAGAAGACACACTATGGCTGCTTAACCGGAAAGGTGAGGTGGGGTGATGCATAAAACAAGAGTTTGAAATTAGCTCAGACACCGCTCCATAAGCCAAATATGTAATAGACAAGGCCTACTCCCTGCTCAGTGAACTGGACTCAACGCCCCCTAGTCACCGCACAAGAATATATCTGACTAGTATGAATCTGAAAACCTATGTATCGATATCTCTCTGCAAGTGAATCAAGAGGGTGTAAAGCGGCATCAACACAGCAGGGAAAAGCAGCCAAACCCCATTCTAAACATAAATTACTTTAAAAACCCCACAAAACAAAGACAGTGAAAGAGAGAGAAATTCTTACAAAATCCGTTCAGGGTCTCTGATGCAACCTGGATTGACCATATCTAGACCCACAGCTGGATGAGACATAAGGCTGGACACTCTTGGGGCTGAGAGGATTGGTGAGGTTGGGTGAGCAAACGCAGATACTTTAAAGTAACACTGCGGGGAACACACCCCATGGGTCTCAAATCTCCAGGTACAAGGGCATCTTCCTACATCAAAACATGCATGGGAAACCCAGAGAATTGTATGCCGTGAGATCGGGAAAGGCTTCTAAAACGCACCTCATTTCTCCTCTCCTTGTGCTCGGGTTCGCCATTCCAGCCACTTGACTAACCATCTCCCTAATTGGAGAATCAGCACCTTTAACCTCCTCTTTCGTCCAGGTTGCAATTTGTCCTGAGGATGAAGGAGAAGACGGGGAAACAACGAGAGACTAGCCCTAGGTGTTGGGACAGGCACAGGTCACTCCATTTTCCCATCAGGAAGAAGAATGAACCACAGGCTCAGCCTGCCCCCCAGAACCAAAATAGGGCCTGAAGCAATCCTGCGCTTTTGCGGCCAGCTCCCAAAAATGCGAGGAGACAAATGGAGCTCAGGGGCACTGCAATTCACAAACGTGCAGAGTTATAAATGAGAACTCTCGTCCACAAATATATTGAGGGAAGGCAACGAAGAGGATTTGAAAGCAAGGCAGATTTGCAGGAAACAGATTTCAGGAGGTAGATTCGACTCGCCTTTAAAGCACATGAAAAGCGGCAAAACGTTGACAATGATGCCCTTGGCCAAAAAGGGCGTATGCGTTTTTTCCTGAATATATTCAGGAAAAAACGCATACGCCCTTTTTGGCCAACCAAGCAAGCCGGAAGGGCAAATCAGCGCTACAAAGAAGTCTCGCTTGCCCTCGGTCAAAAGGGCCATGCTGAAAAAAGTGTAAAAACCAGAAAAGCAGGACAGGCCATGGAGACATGGGAGCCTTGCTACGCTGATGGGCGGGATGTAAATTGCCAACAGGCACTCTGGAGAAGAGTACGGTGTGTCCTGAAACAAGTAATAAACACAGCGTAGAGAGCATAGGGCACTTCCACTCATGGGCGTATAAATTGGGAAAACTAAAAATCAACAAGACACAGGCACCCTAAAGTTTACGGCTGCTCTGTTTCCAAGAATCCCCGCTTCGGTACACCTTCAATATCCCAGGAAAGAGAAAAATGGATAAAGAAATGGTGGTACTTGGCACAATGGAATATCACTCAGCCATGAAATCAATGTCATAAGGCTAGTTAGCAGCATGATGAGTGGATTTAGGTACGATGATTCTAAGTGAAATAAGTCACACAGAAAAAGGCACTTATCCTAAGATATCGCTTATAGAGGGAATGTCAAAATCGCTAAACTTGAACTGAATTACAAAACAGAACAGAGGCACACCTTTAGAAGACACACTATGGCTGCTTAACCGGAAAGGTGAGGTGGGGTGATGCATAAAACAAGAGTTTGAAATTAGCTCAGACACCGCTCCATAAGCCAAATATGTAATAGACAAGGCCTACTCGCTGCTCAGTTAACTGGACTCAACAACCCCTAGTCACCGCACAAGAATATATCTGATTAGTATGAATCTGAAAACCTATGTATCGATATCTCTCTGCAAGTGAATCAAGAGGGTGTAAAGCGGCATAAACACAGCAGGGAAAAGCAGCCAAACCCCATTCTAAACATACATTACTTTAAAAAACCCACAAAGCAAAGACAGTGAAATAGAGAGAAATTCTTACAAAATCCGTTCAGGGTCTCTGATGCAACCTGGATTGACCATATCTAGACCCACAGCTGGATGAGACATAAGGCTGGACACTCTTGGGGCTGAGAGGATCGGTGAGGTCGGGTGAGCAAATGCAGATACTTTAAAGTAACACCGCGGGGTACCCACCCCATGGGTCTCAAATCTCCAGGTAGAAGGGAATCTTCCTACATCAAAACATGCATGGGAAACCCAGAAGATGGTATGCCGTGAGATCGGGAAAGGTTTCTAAAACGCACCTCATTTCTCCCCTCCTTGTGCTCGGGTTCGCCATTCCAGCCACTTGACTAACCATCTCCCTAATTGGAGAATCAGCACCTTTAACCTCCTCTTTCGTCCAGGTTGCAATTTGTCCTGAGGATGAAGGGGAAGACGGGGAAACAACGAGAGACTAGCCCTAGGTGTTGGGACAGGCACAGGTCACTCCATTTTCCCATCAGGAAGAAGAATGAACCACAGGCTCAGCCTGCCCCCCAGAACCAAAATAGGGCCTGAAGCAATCCTGCGCTTTTGCGGCCAGCTCCCAAAAAAGCGAGGAGACAAATGGAGCTCAGGGGCACTGCAATTCACAAACGTGCAGAGTTATAAATGAGAACTCTCGTCCACAAATATATTGAGGGAAGGCAACGAAGAGGATTTGAAAGCAAGGCAGATTTGCAGGAAACAGATTTCAGGAGGTAGATTCGACTCGCCTGTAAAGCACATGAAAAGCGGCAAAACGTTGACAATGATGCCCTTGGCCAAGAACGGCGTATGCGGTTTTTCCTGAATATATTCAGGAAAAAACGCATACGCCGTTTTTGGCCAACCAAGCAAGCCGGAAGGGCAAATCAGCGCTACAAAGAAGTCTCGCTTGCCCTCGGTCAAAAGGGCCATGCTGAAAAAAGTGTAAAAACCAGAAAAGCAGGACAGGCCATGGAGACATGGGAGCCTTGCTACGCTGATGGGCGGGATGTAAATTGCCAACAGGCACTCTGGAGAAGTGTACGGTGTGTCCTGAAACAAGTAATAAACACAGCTTAGAGAGCATAGGGCACTTCCACTCATGGGCGTATAAATTGGGAAAACTAAAAATCAACAAGACACAGGCACCCTAAAGTTTACGGCTGCTCTGTTGCCAAGAACCTCCACTTCGGTACACCTTCAATATCCCAGGAAAGAGAAAAATGGATAAAGAAATGGTGGTACTTGGCACAATGCAATATCACTCAGCCATGAAATCAATGTCATAAGGCTAGTTAGCAGCATGATGAGTGGATTTAGGTCCGATGAGTCTAAGTGAAATAAGTCACACAGAAAAAGGCACTTATCCTAAGATATCGCTTATAGAGGGAATGTCAAAATCGCTACACTTGATCTGAATTACAAACAGAACAGAGTCACACCTTTAGAAGACACACTATGGCTGCTTAACTGGAAAGGTGAGGTGGGGTGATGCATAAAACAAGGGTTTGAAATTAGCTCAGACACCGCTCCATAAGCCAAATATGTAATAGACAAGGCCTACTCCCTGCTCAGTGAACTGGACTCAACACCCCCTAGTCACCGCACAAGAATTTATCTGACTAGTATGAATCTGAAAACCTATGTATCGATATCTCTCTGCAAGTGAATCAAGAGGGTGTAAAGCGGCATCAACACAGCAGGGAAAAGCAGCCAAACCCCATTTTAAACATAAATTACTTTAAAAACCCCACAAAACAAAGACAGTGAAATAGAGAGAAATTCTTACAAAATCCGTTCAGGGTCTCTGATGCAACCTGGATTGACCATATCTAGACCCACAGCTGGATGAGACATAAGGCTGGACACTCTTGGGGCTGAGAGGATTGGTGAGGTTGGGTGAGCAAACGCAGATACTTTAAAGTAACACTGCGGGGAACACACCCCATGGGTCTCAAATCTCCAGGTACAAGGGCATCTTCCTACATCAAAATATGCATGGGAAACCCAGAGAATTGTATGCCGTGAGATCGGGAAAGGCTTCTAAAACGCACCTCATTTCTCCTCTCCTTGTGCTCGGGTTCGCCATTCCAGCCACTTGACTAACCATCTCCCTAATTGGAGAATCAGCACCTTTAACCTCCTCTTTCGTCCAGGTTGCAATTTGTCCTGAGGATGAAGGGGAAGACGGGGAAACAACGAGAGACTAGCCCTAGGTGTTGGGACAGGCACAGGTCACTCCATTTTCCCATCAGGAAGAAGAATGAACCACAGGCTCAGCCTGCCCCCCAGAACCAAAATAGGGCCTGAAGCAATCCTGCGCTTTTGCGGCCAGCTCCCAAAAAAGCGAGGAGACAAATGGAGCTCAGGGGCACTGCAATTCACAAACGTGCAGAGTTATAAATGAGAACTCTCGTCCACAAATATATTGAGGGAAGGCAACGAAGAGGATTTGAAAGCAAGGCAGATTTGCAGGAAACAGATTTCAGGAGGTAGATTCGACTCGCCTTTAAAGCACATGAAAAGCGGCAAAACGTTGACAATGATGCCCTTGGCCAAAAAGGGCCTATGCGTTTTTTCCTGAATATATTCAGGAAAAAACTCATAGGCCCTTTTTGGCCAACCAAGCAAGCCGGAAGGGCAAATCAGCGCTACAAAGAAGTCTCGCTTGCCCTCGGTCAAAAGGGCCATGCTGAACAAAGTGTAAAAACCAGAAAAGCAGGACAGGCCATGGAGACATGGGAGCCTTGCTACGCTGATGGGCGGGATGTAAATTGCCAACAGGCACTCTGGAGAAGAGTACGGTGTGTCCTGAAACAAGTAATAAACACAGCGTAGAGAGCATAGGGCACTTCCACTCATGGGCGTATAAATTGGGAAAACTAAAAATCAACAAGACACAGGCACCCTAAAGTTTACGGCTGCTCTGTTTCCAAGAATCCCCGCTTCGGTACACCTTCAATATCCCAGGAAAGAGAAAAATGGATAAAGAAATGGTGGTACTTGGCACAATGGAATATCACTCAGCCATGAAATCAATGTCATAAGGCTAGTTAGCAGCATGATGAGTGGATTTAGGTACGATGATTCTAAGTGAAATAAGTCACACAGAAAAAGGCACTTATCCTAAGATATCGCTTATAGAGGGAATGTCAAAATCGCTAAACTTGAACTGAATTACAAAACAGAACAGAGGCACACCTTTAGAAGACACACTATGGCTGCTTAACCGGAAAGGTGAGGTGGGGTGATGCATAAAACAAGAGTTTGAAATTAGCTCAGACACCGCTCCATAAGCCAAATATGTAATAGACAAGGCCTACTCCCTGCTCAGTTAACTGGACTCAACAACCCCTAGTCACCGCACAAGAATATATCTGATTAGTATGAATCTGAAAACCTATGTATCGATATCTCTCTGCAAGTGAATCAAGAGGGTGTAAAGCGGCATAAACACAGCAGGGAAAAGCAGCCAAACCCCATTCTAAACATACATTACTTTAAAAAACCCACAAAGCAAAGACAGTGAAATAGAGAGAAATTCTTACAAAATCCGTTCAGGGTCTCTGATGCAACCTGGATTGACCATATCTAGACCCACAGCTGGATGAGACATAAGGCTGGACACTCTTGGGGCTGAGAGGATCGGTGAGGTCGGGTGAGCAAATGCAGATACTTTAAAGTAACACCGCGGGGTACCCACCCCATGGGTCTCAAATCTCCAGGTACAAGGGAATCTTCCTACATCAAAACATGCATGGGAAACCCAGAAGATGGTATGCCGTGAGATCGGGAAAGGTTTCTAAAACGCACCTCATTTCTCCCCTCCTTGTGCTCGGGTTCGCCATTCCAGCCACTTGACTAATCATCTCCCTACTTGGAGAATCAGCACCTTTAACCTCCTCTTTCGTCCAGGTTGCAATTTGTCCTGAGGATGAAGGGGAAGACGGGGAAACAACGAGAGACTAGCCCTAGGTGTTGGGACAGGCACAGGTCACTCCATTTTCCCATCAGGAAGAAGAATGAACCACAGGCTCAGCCTGCCCCCCAGAACCAAAATAGGGCCTGAAGCAATCCTGCGCTTTTGCGGCCAGCTCCCAAAAAAGCGAGGAGACAAATGGAGCTCAGGGGCACTGCAATTCACAAACGTGCAGAGTTATAAATGAGAACTCTCGTCCACAAATATATTGAGGGAAGGCAACGAAGAGGATTTGAAAGCAAGGCAGATTTGCAGGAAACAGATTTCAGGAGGTAGATTCGACTCGCCTGTAAAGCACATGAAAAGCGGCAAAACGTTGACAATGATGCCCTTGGCCAAGAACGGCGTATGCGGTTTTTCCTGAATATATTCAGGAAAAAACGCATACGCCGTTTTTGGCCAACCAAGCAAGCCGGAAGGGCAAATCAGCGCTACAAAGAAGTCTCGCTTGCCCTCGGTCAAAAGGGCCATGCTGAAAAAAGTGTAAAAACCAGAAAAGCAGGACAGGCCATGGAGACATGGGAGCCTTGCTACGCTGATGGGCAGGATGTAAATTGCCAACAGGCACTCTGGAGAAGTGTACGGTGTGTCCTGAAACAAGTAATAAACACAGCTTAGAGAGCATAGGGCACTTCCACTCATGGGCGTATAAATTGGGAAAACTAAAAATCAACAAGACACAGGCACCCTAAAGTTTACGGCTGCTCTGTTGCCAAGAACCTCCACTTCGGTACACCTTCAATATCCCAGGAAAGAGAAAAATGGATAAAGAAATGGTGGTACTTGGCACAATGCAATATCACTCAGCCATGAAATCAATGTCATAAGGCTAGTTAGCAGCATGATGAGTGGATTTAGGTACGATGATTCTAAGTGAAATAAGTCACACAGAAAAAGGCACTTATCCTAAGATATCGCTTATAGAGGGAATGTCAAAATCGCTACACTTGAACTGAATTACAAACAGAACAGAGTCACACCTTTAGAAGACACACTATGGCTGCTTAACTGGAAAGGTGAGGTGGGGTGATGCATAAAACAAGGGTTTGAAATTAGCTCAGACACTGCTCCATAAGCCAAATATGTAATAGACAAGGCCTACTCCCTGCTCAGTGAACTGGACTCAACACCCCCTAGTCACCGCACAAGAATATATCTGACTAGTATGAATCTGAAAACCTATGTATCGATATCTCTCTGCAAGTGAATCAAGAGGGTGTAAAGCGGCATCAACGCAGCAGGGAAAAGCAGCCAAACCCCATTCTAAATATAAATTACTTTAAAAACCCCACAAAACAAAGACAGTGAAAGAGAGAGAAATTCTTACAAAATCCATTCAGGGTCTCTGATGCAACCTGGATTGACCATATCTAGACCCACAGCTGGATGAGACATAAGGCTGGACACTCTTGGGGCTGAGAGGATTGGTGAGGTTGGGTGAGCAAACGCAGATACTTTAAAGTAACACTGCGGGGAACACACCCCATGGGTCTCAAATCTCCAGGTACAAGGGCATCTTCCTACATCAAAACATGCATGGGAAACCCAGAGAATTGTATGCCGTGAGATCGGGAAAGGCTTCTAAAACGCACCTCATTTCTCCTCTCCTTGTGCTCGGGTTCGCCATTCCAGCCACCTGACTAACCATCTCCCTAATTGGACAATCAGCACCTTTAACCTCCTCTTTCGTCCAGGTTGCAATTTGTCCTGAGGATGAAGGGGAAGACGGGGAAACAACGAGAGACTAGCCCTAGGTGTTGGGACAGGCACAGGTCACTCCATTTTCCCATCAGGAAGAAGAATGAACCACAGGCTCAGCCTGCCCCCCAGAACCAAAATAGGGCCTGAAGCAATCCTGCGCTTTTGCGGCCAGCTCCCAAAAAAGCGAGGAGACAAATGGAGCTCAGGGGCACTGCAATTCACAAACGTGCAGAGTTATAAATGAGAACTCTCGTCCACAAATATATTGAGGGAAGGCAACGAAGAGGATTTGAAAGCAAGGCAGATTTGCAGGAAACAGATTTCAGGAGGTAGATTCGACTCGCCTGTAAAGCACATGAAAAGCGGCAAAACGTTGACAATGATGCCCTTGGCCAAGAACGGCGTATGCGGTTTCTCCTGAATATATTCAGGAAAAAACGCATACGCCGTTTTTGGCCAACCAAGCAAGCCGGAAGGGCAAATCAGCGCTACAAAGAAGTCTCGCTTGCCCTCGGTCAAAAGGGCCATGTTGAAAAAAGTGTAAAAACCAGAAAAGCAGGACAGGCCATGGAGACATGCGAGCCTTGCTACGCTGATGGGCGGGATGTAAATTGCCAACAGGCACTCTGGAGAAGTGTACAGTGTGTCCTGAAACAAGTAATAAACACAGCTTAGAGAGCATAGGGCACTTCCACTCATGGGCGTATAAATTGGGAAAACTAAAAATCAACAAGACACAGGCACCCTAAAGTTTACGGCTGCTCTGTTGCCAAGAACCTCCACTTCGGTACACCTTCAATATCCCAGGAAAGAGAAAAATGGATAAAGAAATGGTGGTACTTGGCACAATGCAATATCACTCAGCCATGAAATCAATGTCATAAGGCTAGTTAGCAGCATGATGAGTGGATTTAGGTCCGATGAGTCTAAGTGAAATAAGTCACACAGAAAAAGGCACTTATCCTAAGATATCGCTTATAGAGGGAATGTCAAAATCGCTACACTTGATCTTAATTACAAACAGAACAGAGTCACACCTTTAGAAGACACACTATGGCTGCTTAACTGGAAAGGTGAGGTGGGGTGATGCATAAAACAAGGGTTTGAAATTAGCTCAGACACTGCCCCATAAGCCAAATATGTAATAGACAAGGCCTACTCCCTGCTCAGTGAACTGGACTCAACACCCCCTAGTCACCGCACAAGAATATATCTGACTAGTATGAATCTGAAAACCTATGTATCGATATCTCTCTGCAAGTGAATCAAGAGGGTGTAAAGCGGCATCAACGCAGCAGGGAAAAGCAGCCAAACCCCATTCTAAACATAAATTACTTTAAAAAACCCACAAAACAAAGACAGTGAAAGAGAGAGAAATTCTTACAAAATCCATTCAGGGTCTCTGATGCAACCTGGATTGACCATATCTAGACCCACAGCTGGATGAGACATAAGGCTGGACACTCTTGGGGCTGAGAGGATTGGTGAGGTTGGGTGAGCAAACGCAGATACTTTAAAGTAACACTGCGGGGAACACACCCCATGGGTCTCAAATCTCCAGGTACAAGGGCATCTTCCTACATCAAAACATGCATGGGAAACCCAGAGAATTGTATGCCGTGAGATCGGGAAAGGCTTCTAAAACGCACCTCATTTCTCCTCTCCTTGTGCTCGGGTTCGCCATTCCAGCCACTTGACTAACCATCTCCCTAATTGGAGAATCAGCACCTTTAACCTCCTCTTTCATCCAGGTTGCAATTTGTCCTGAGGATGAAGGGGAAGACGGGGAAACAACGAGAGACTAGCCCTAGGTGTTGGGACAGGCACAGGTCACTCCATTTTCCCATCAGGAAGAAGAATGAACCACAGGCTCAGCCTGCCCCCCAGAACCAAAATAGGGCCTGAAGCAATCCTGCTCTTTTGCGGCCAGCTCCCAAAAAAGCGAGGAGACAAATGGAGCTCAGGGGCACTGCAATTCACAAACGTGCAGAGTTATAAATGAGAACTCTCGTCCACAAATATATTGAGGGAAGGCAACGAAGAGGATTTGAAAGCAAGGCAGATTTGCAGGAAACAGATTTCAGGAGGTAGATTCGACTCGCCTGTAAAGCACATGAAAAGCGGCAAAACGTTGACAATGATGCCCTTGGCCAAGAACGGCGTATGCGGTTTCTCCTGAATATATTCAGGAAAAAACGCATACGCCGTTTTTGGCCAACGAAGCAAGCCGGAAGGGCAAATCAGCGCTACAAAGAAGTCTCGCTTGCCCTCGGTCAAAAGGGCCATGCTGAAAAAAGTGTAAAAACCAGAAAAGCAGGACAGGCCATGGAGACATGGGAGCCTTGCTACGCTGATGGGCGGGATGTAAATTGCCAACAGGCACTCTGGAGAAGAGTACGGTGTGTCCTGAAACAAGTAATAAACACAGCGTAGAGAGCATAGGGCACTTCCACTCATGGGCGTATAAATTGGGAAAACTAAAAATCAACAAGACACAGGCACCCTAAAGTTTACGGCTGCTCTGTTTCCAAGAATCTCCGCTTCGGTACACCTTCAATATCCCAGGAAAGAGAAAAATGGATAAAGAAATGGTGGTACTTGGCACAATGCAATATCACTCAGCCATGAAATCAATGTCATAAGGCTAGTTAGCAGCATGATGAGTGGATTTAGGTACGATGATTCTAAGTGAAATAAGTCACACAGAAAAAGGCACTTATCCTAAGATATCGCTTATAGAGGGAATGTCAAAATCGCTAAACTTGAACTGAATTACAAAACAGAACAGAGGCACACCTTTAGAAGACACACTATGGCTGCTTAACCGGAAAGGTGAGGTGGGGTGATGCATAAAACAAGAGTTTGAAATTAGCTCAGACACCGCTCCATAAGCCAAATATGTAATAGACAAGGCCTACTCCCTGCTCAGTTAACTGGACTCAACAACCCCTAGTCACCGCACAAGAATATATCTGATTAGTATGAATCTGAAAACCTATGTATCGATATCTCTCTGCAAGTGAATCAAGAGGGTGTAAAGCGGCATAAACACAGCAGGGAAAAGCAGCCAAACCCCATTCTAAACATACATTACTTTAAAAAACCCACAAAGCAAAGACAGTGAAATAGAGAGAAATTCTTACAAAATCCGTTCAGGGTCTCTGATGCAACCTGGATTGACCATATCTAGACCCACAGCTGGATGAGACATAAGGCTGGACACTCTTGGGGCTGAGAGGATTGGTGAGGTCGGGTGAGCAAATGCAGATACTTTAAAGTAACACCGCGGGGTACCCACCCCATGGGTCTCAAATCTCCAGGTACAAGGGAATCTTCCTACATCAAAACATGCATGGGAAACCCAGAAGATGGTATGCCGTGAGATCGGGAAAGGTTTCTAAAACGCACCTCATTTCTCCCCTCCTTGTGCTCGGGTTCGCCATCCCAGCCACTTGACTAACCATCTCCCTAATTGGAGAATCAGCACCTTTAACCTCCTCTTTCGTCCAGGTTGCAATTTGTCCTGAGGATGAAGGGGAAGACGGGGAAACAACGAGAGACTAGCCCTAGGTGTTGGGACAGGCACAGGTCACTCCATTTTCCCATCAGGAAGAAGAATGAACCACAGGCTCAGCCTGCCCCCCAGAACCAAAATAGGGCCTGAAGCAATCCTGCGCTTTTGCGGCCAGCTCCCAAAAAAGCGAGGAGACAAATGGAGCTCAGGGGCACTGCAATTCACAAACGTGCAGAGTTATAAATGAGAACTCTCGTCCACAAATATATTGAGGGAAGGCAACGAAGAGGATTTGAAAGCAAGGCAGATTTGCAGGAAACAGATTTCAGGAGGTAGATTCGACTCGCTTGTAAAGCACATGAAAAGCGGCAAAACGTTGACAATGATGCCCTTGGCCAAGAACGGCGTATGCGGTTTTTCCTGAATATATTCAGGAAAAAACGCATACGCCGTTTTTGGCCAACCAAGCAAGCCGGAAGGGCAAATCAGCGCTACAAAGAAGTCTCGCTTGCCCTCGGTCAAAAGGGCCATGCTGAAAAAAGTGTAAAAACCAGAAAAGCAGGACAGGCCATGGAGACATGCGAGCCTTGCTACGCTGATGGGCGGGATGTAAATTGCCAACAGGCACTCTGGAGAAGTGTACGGTGTGTCCTGAAACAAGTAATAAACACAGCTTAGAGAGCATAGGGCACTTCCACTCATGGGCGTATAAATTGGGAAAACTAAAAATCAACAAGACACAGGCACCCTAAAGTTTACGGCTGCTCTGTTGCCAAGAACCTCCACTTCGGTACACCTTCAATATCCCAGGAAAGAGAAAAATGGATAAAGAAATGGTGGTACTTGGCACAATGCAATATCACTCAGCCATGAAATCAATGTCATAAGGCTAGTTAGCAGCATGATGAGTGGATTTAGGTACGATGATTCTAAGTGAAATAAGTCACACAGAAAAAGGCACTTATCCTAAGATATCGCTTATAGAGGGAATGTCAAACTCGCTACACTTGAACTGAATTACAAACAGAACAGAGTCACACCTTTAGAAGACACACTATGGCTGCTTAACTGGAAAGGTGAGGTGGGGTGATGCATAAAACAAGGGTTTGAAATTAGCTCAGACACCGCTCCATAAGCCAAATATGTAATAGACAAGGCCTACTCCCTGCTCAGTGAACTGGACTCAACACCCCCTAGTCACCGCACAAGAATATATCTGACTAGTATGAATCTGAAAACCTATGTATCGATATCTCTCTGCAAGTGAATCAAGAGGGTGTAAAGCGGCATCAACACAGCAGGGAAAAGCAGCCAAACCCCATTCTAAACATAAATTACTTTAAAAAACCCACAAAACAAAGACAGTGAAAGAGAGAGAAATTCTTACAAAATCCGTTCAGGGTATCTGATGCAACCTGGATTGACCATATCTAGACCCACAGCTGGATGAGACATAAGGCTGGACACTCTTGGGGCTGAGAGGATTGGTGAGGTTGGGTGAGCAAACGCAGATACTTTAAAGTAACACTGCGGGGAACACACCCCATGGGTCTCAAATCTCCAGGTACAAGGGCATCTTCCTACATCAAAACATGCATGGGAAACCCAGAGAATTGTATGCCGTGAGATCGGGAAAGGCTTCTAAAACGCACCTCATTTCTCCTCTCCTTGTGCTCGGGTTCGCCATTCCAGCCACTTGACTAACCATCTCCCTAATTGAAGAATCAGCACCTTTAACCTCCTCTTTCGTCCAGGTTGCAATTTGTCCTGAGGATGAAGGGGAAGACGGGGAACCAACGAGAGACTAGCCCTAGGTGTTGGGACAGGCACAGGTCACTCCATTTTCCCATCAGGAAGAAGAATGAACCACAGGCTCAGCCTGCCCCCCAGAACCAAAATAGGGCCTGAAGCAATCCTGCGCTTTTGCGGCCAGCTCCCAAAACAGCGAGGAGACAAATGGAGCTCAGGGGCACTGCAATTCACAAACGTGCAGAGTTATAAATGAGAACTCTCGTCCACAAATATATTGAGGGAAGGCAACGAAGAGGATTTGAAAGCAAGGCAGATTTGCAGGAAACAGATTTCAGGCGGTAGATTCGACTCGCCTTTAAAGCACATGAAAAGCGGCAAAACGTTGACAATGATGCCCTTGGCCAAAAAGGGCGTATGCGTTTTTTCCTGAATATATTCAGGAAAAAACGCATACGCCCTTTTTGGCCAACCAAGCAAGCCGGAAGGGCAAATCAGCGCTACAAAGAAGTCTCGCTTGCCCTCGGTCAAAAGGGCCATGCTGAACAAAGTGTAAAAACCAGAAAAGCAGGACAGGCCATGGAGACATGGGAGCCTTGCTACGCTGATGGGCGGGATGTAAATTGCCAACAGGCACTCTGGAGAAGAGTACGGTGTGTCCTGAAACAAGTAATAAACACAGCGTAGAGAGCATAGGGCACTTCCACTCATGGGCGTATAAATTGGGAAAACTAAAAATCAACAAGACACAGGCACCCTAAAGTTTACGGCTGCTCTGTTTCCAAGAATCTCCGCTTCGGTACACCTTCAATATCCCAGGAAAGAGAAAAATGGATAAAGAAATGGTGGTACTTGGCACAATGGAATATCACTCAGCCATGAAATCAATGTCATAAGGCTAGTTAGCAGCATGATGAGTGGATTTAGGTACGATGATTCTAAGTGAAATAAGTCACACAGAAAAAGGCACTTATCCTAAGATATCGCTTATAGAGGGAATGTCAAAATCGCTAAACTTGAACTGAATTACAAAACAGAACAGAGGCACACCTTTAGAAGACACACTATGGCTGCTTAACCGGAAAGGTGAGGTGGGGTGATGCATAAAACAAGAGTTTGAAATTAGCTCAGACACCGCTCCATAAGCCAAATATGTAATAGACAAGGCCTACTCCCTGCTCAGTTAACTGGACTCAACAACCCCTAGTCACCGCACAAGAATATATCTGATTAGTATGAATCTGAAAACCTATGTATCGATATCTCTCTGCAAGTGAATCAAGAGGGTGTAAAGCGGCATCAACACAGCAGGGAAAAGCAGCCAAACCCCATTCTAAACATACATTACTTTAAAAAACCCACAAAGCAAAGACAGTGAAATAGAGAGAAATTCTTACAAACTCCGTTCAGGGTCTCTGATGCAACCTGGATTGACCATAGCTAGACCCACAGCTGGATGAGACATAAGGCTGGACACTCTTGGGGCTGAGAGGATTGGTGAGGTCGGGTGAGCAAATGCAGATACTTTAAAGTAACACCGCGGGGTACCCACCCCATGGGTCTCAAATCTCCAGGTACAAGGGAATCTTCCTACATCAAAACATGCATGGGAAACCCAGAAGATGGTATGCCGTGAGATCGGGAAAGGTTTCTAAAACGCACCTCATTTCTCCCCTCCTTGTGCTCGGGTTCGCCATTCCAGCCACTTGACTAACCATCTCCCTAATTGGAGAATCAGCACCTTTAACCTCCTCTTTCGTCCAGGTTGCAATTTGTCCTGAGGATGAAGGGGAAGACGGGGAAACAACGAGAGACTAGCCCTAGGTGTTGGGACAGGCACAGGTCACTCCATTTTCCCATCAGGAAGAAGAATGAACCACAGGCTCAGCCTGCCCCCCAGAACCAAAATAGGGCCTGAAGCAATCCTGCGCTTTTGCGGCCAGCTCCCAAAAAAGCGAGGAGACAAATGGAGCTCAGGGGCACTGCAATTCACAAACGTGCAGAGTTATAAATGAGAACTCTCGTCCACAAATATATTGAGGGAAGGCAACGAAGAGGATTTGAAAGCAAGGCAGATTTGCAGGAAACAGATTTCAGGAGGTAGATTCGACTCGCCTGTAAAGCACATGAAAAGCGGCAAAACGTTGACAATGATGCCCTTGGCCAAGAAACGGCGTATGCGGTTTTTCCTGAATATATTCAGGAAAAAACGCATACGCCGTTTTTGGCCACCCAAGCAAGCCGGAAGGGCAAATCAGCGCTACAAAGAAGTCTCGCTTGCCCTCGGTCAAAAGGGCCATGCTGAAAAAAGTGTAAAAACCAGAAAAGCAGGACAGGCCATGGAGACATGCGAGCCTTGCTACGCTGATGGGCGGGATGTAAATTGCCAACAGGCACTCTGGAGAAGAGTACGGTGTGTCCTGAAACAAGTAATAAACACAGCGTAGAGAGCATAGGGCACTTCCACTCATGGGTGTATAAATTGGGAAAACTAAAAATCAACAAGACACAGGCACCCTAAAGTTTACGGCTGCTCTGTTTCCAAGAATCTCCGCTTCGGTACACCTTCAATATCCCAGGAAAGAGAAAAATGGATAAAGAAATGGTGGTACTTGGCACAATGGAATATCACTCAGCCATGAAATCAATGTCATAAGGCTAGTTAGCAGCATGATGAGTGGATTTAGGTACGATGATTCTAAGTGAAATAAGTCACACAGAAAAAGGCACTTATCCTAAGATATCGCTTATAGAGGGAATGTCAAAATCGCTAAACTTGAACTGAATTACAAAACAGAACAGAGGCACACCTTTAGAAGACACACTATGGCTGCTTAACCGGAAAGGTGAAGTGGGGTGATGCATAAAACAAGAGTTTGAAATTAGCTCAGACACCGCTCCATAAGCCAAATATGTAATAGACAAGGCCTACTCCCTGCTCAGTTAACTGGACTCAACAACCCCTAGTCACCGCACAAGAATATATCTGATTAGTATGAATCTGAAAACCTATGTATCGATATCTCTCTGCAAGTGAATCAAGAGGGTGTAAAGCGGCATAAACACAGCAGGGAAAAGCAGCCAAACCCCATTCTAAACATACATTACTTTAAAAAACCCACAAAGCAAAGACAGTGAAATAGAGAGAAATTCTTACAAAATCCGTTCAGGGTCTCTGATGCAACCTGGATTGACCATATCTAGACCCACAGCTGGATGAGACATAAGGCTGGACACTCTTGGGGCTGAGAGTATTGGTGAGGTCGGGTGAGCAAATGCAGATACTTTAAAGTAACACCGCGGGGTACCTACCCCATGGGTCTCAAATCTCCAGGTACAAGGGAATCTTCCTACATCAAAACATGCATGGGAAACCCAGAAGATGGTATGCCGTGAGATCGGGAAAGGTTTCTAAAACGCACCTCATTTCTCCCCTCCTTGTGCGCGGGTTCGCCATTCCAGCCACTTGACTAACCATCTCCCTAATTGGAGAATCAGCACCTTTAACCTCCTCTTTCGTCCAGGTTGCAATTTGTCCTGAGGATGAAGGGGAAGACGGGGAAACAACGAGAGACTAGCCCTAGGTGTTGGGACAGGCACAGGTCACTCCATTTTCCCATCAGGAAGAAGAATGAACCACAGGCTCAGCCTGCCCCCCAGAACCAAAATAGGGCCTGAAGCAATCCTGCGCTTTTGCGGCCAGCTCCCAAAAAAGCGAGGAGACAAATGGAGCTCAGGGGCACTGCAATTCACAAACGTGCAGAGTTATAAATGAGAACTCTCGTCCACAAATATATTGAGGGAAGGCAACGAAGAGGATTTGAAAGCAAGGCAGATTTGCAGGAAACAGATTTCAGGAGGTAGATTCGACTCGCCTGTAAAGCACATGAAAAGCGGCAAAACGTTGACAATGATGCCCTTGGCCAAGAACGGCGTATGCGGTTTTTCCTGAATATATTCAGGAAAAAACGCATACGCCGTTTTTGGCCAACCAAGCAAGCCGGAAGGGCAAATCAGCGCTACAAAGAAGTCTCGCTTGCCCTCGGTCAAAAGGGCCATGCTGAAAAAAGTGTAAAAACCAGAAAAGCAGGACAGGCCATGGAGACATGCGAGCCTTGCTACGCTGATGGGCGGGATGTAAATTGCCAACAGGCACTCTGGAGAAGTGTACGGTGTGTCCTGAAACAAGTAATAAACACAGCTTAGAGAGCATAGGGCACTTCCACTCATGGGCGTATAAATTGGGAAAACTAAAAATCAACAAGACACAGGCACCCTAAAGTTTACGGCTGCTCTGTTGCCAAGAACCTCCACTTCGGTACACCTTCAATATCCCAGGAAAGAGAAAAATGGATAAAGAAATGGTGGTACTTGGCACAATGCAATATCACTCAGCCATGAAATCAATGTCATAAGGCTAGTTAGCAGCATGATGAGTGGATTTAGGTACGATGATTCTAAGTGAAATAAGTCACACAGAAAAAGGCACTTATCCTAAGATATCGCTTATAGAGGGAATGTCAAACTCGCTACACTTGAACTGAATTACAAACAGAACAGAGTCACACCTTTAGAAGACACACTATGGCTGCTTAACTGGAAAGGTGAGGTGGGGTGATGCATAAAACAAGGGTTTGAAATTAGCTCAGACACCGCTCCATAAGCCAAATATGTAATAGACAAGGCCTACTCCCTGCTCAGTGAACTGGACTCAACACCCCCTAGTCACCGCACAAGAATATATCTGACTAGTATGAATCTGAAAACCTATGTATCGATATCTCTCTGCAAGTGAATCAAGAGGGTGTAAAGCGGCATCAACACAGCAGGGAAAAGCAGCCAAACCCCATTCTAAACATAAATTACTTTAAAAAACCCACAAAACAAAGACAGTGAAAGAGAGAGAAATTCTTACAAAATCCGTTCAGGGTATCTGATGCAACCTGGATTGACCATATCTAGACCCACAGCTGGATGAGACATAAGGCTGGACACTCTTGGGGCTGAGAGGATTGGTGAGGTTGGGTGAGCAAACGCAGATACTTTAAAGTAACACTGCGGGGAACACACCCCATGGGTCTCAAATCTCCAGGTACAAGGGCATCTTCCTACATCAAAACATGCATGGGAAACCCAGAGAATTGTATGCCGTGAGATCGGGAAAGGCTTCTAAAACGCACCTCATTTCTCCTCTCCTTGTGCTCGGGTTCGCCATTCCAGCCACTTGACTAACCATCTCCCTAATTGAAGAATCAGCACCTTTAACCTCCTCTTTCGTCCAGGTTGCAATTTGTCCTGAGGATGAAGGGGAAGACGGGGAACCAACGAGAGACTAGCCCTAGGTGTTGGGACAGGCACAGGTCACTCCATTTTCCCATCAGGAAGAAGAATGAACCACAGGCTCAGCCTGCCCCCCAGAACCAAAATAGGGCCTGAAGCAATCCTGCGCTTTTGCGGCCAGCTCCCAAAAAAGCGAGGAGACAAATGGAGCTCAGGGGCACTGCAATTCACAAACGTGCAGAGTTATAAATGAGAACTCTCGTCCACAAATATATTGAGGGAAGGCAACGAAGAGGATTTGAAAGCAAGGCAGATTTGCAGGAAACAGATTTCAGGAGGTAGATTCGACTCGCCTTTAAAGCACATGAAAAGCGGCAAAACGTTGACAATGATGCCCTTGGCCAAAAAGGGCGTATGCGTTTTTTCCTGAATATATTCAGGAAAAAACGCATACGCCCTTTTTGGCCAACCAAGCAAGCCGGAAGGGCAAATCAGCGCTACAAAGAAGTCTCGCTTGCCCTCGGTCAAAAGGGCCATGCTGAACAAAGTGTAAAAACCAGAAAAGCAGGACAGGCCATGGAGACATGGGAGCCTTGCTACGCTGATGGGCGGGATGTAAATTGCCAACAGGCACTCTGGAGAAGAGTACGGTGTGTCCTGAAACAAGTAATAAACACAGCGTAGAGAGCATAGGGCACTTCCACTCATGGGCGTATAAATTGGGAAAACTAAAAATCAACAAGACACAGGGACCCTAAAGTTTACGGCTGCTCTGTTTCCAAGAATCTCCGCTTCGGTACACCTTCAATATCCCAGGAAAGAGAAAAATGGATAAAGAAATGGTGGTACTTGGCACAATGGAATATCACTCAGCCATAAAATCAATGTCATAAGGCTAGTTAGCAGCATGATGAGTGGATTTAGGTACGATGATTCTAAGTGAAATAAGTCACACAGAAAAAGGCACTTATCCTAAGATATCGCTTATAGAGGGAATGTCAAAATCGCTAAACTTGAACTGAATTACAAAACAGAACAGAGGCACACCTTTAGAAGACACACTATGGCTGCTTAACCGGAAAGGTGAGGTGGGGTGATGCATAAAACAAGAGTTTGAAATTAGCTCAGACACCGCTCCATAAGCCAAATATGTAATAGACAAGGCCTACTCCCTGCTCAGTTAACTGGACTCAACAAACCCTAGTCACCGCACAAGAATATATCTGATTAGTATGAATCTGAAAACCTATGTATCGATATCTCTCTGCAAGTGAATCAAGAGGGTGTAAAGCGGCATAAACACAGCAGGGAAAAGCAGCCAAACCCCATTCTAAACATACATTACTTTAAAAAACCCACAAAGCAAAGACAGTGAAATAGAGAGAAATTCTTACAAAATCCGTTCAGGGTCTCTGATGCAACCTGGATTGACCATATCTAGACCCACAGCTGGATGAGACATAAGGCTGGACACTCTTGGGGCTGAGAGGATTGGTGAGGTCGGGTGAGCAAATGCAGATACTTTAAAGTAACACCGCGGGGTACCCACCCCATGGGTCTCAAATCTCCAGGTACAAGGGAATCTTCCTACATCAAAACATGCATGGGAAACCCAGAAGATGGTATGCCGTGAGATCAGGAAAGGTTTCTAAAACGCACCTCATTTCTCCCCTCCTTGTGCTCGGGTTCGCCATTCCAGCCACTTGACTAACCATCTCCCTAATTGGAGAATCAGCACCTTTAACCTCCTCTTTCGTCCAGGTTGCAATTTGTCCTGAGGATGAAGGGGAAGACGGGGAAACAACGAGAGACTAGCCCTAGGTGTTGGGACAGGCACAGGTCACTCCATTTTCCCATCAGGAAGAAGAATGAACCACAGGCTCAGCCTGCCCCCCAGAACCAAAATAGGGCCTGAAGCAATCCTGCGCTTTTGCGGCCAGCTCCCAAAAAAGCGAGGAGACAAATGGAGCTCAGGGGCACTGCAATTCACAAACGTGCAGAGTTATAAATGAGAACTCTCGTCCACAAATATATTGAGGGAAGGCAACGAAGAGGATTTGAAAGCAAGGCAGATTTGCAGGAAACAGATTTCAGGAGGTAGATTCGACTCGCCTGTAAAGCACATGAAAAGCGGCAAAACGTTGACAATGATGCCCTTGGCCAAGAACGGCGTATGCGGTTTCTCCTGAATATATTCAGGAAAAAACGCATACGCCGTTTTTGGCCAACCAAGCAAGCCGGAAGGGCAAATCAGCGCTACAAAGAAGTCTCGCTTGCCCTCGGTCAAAAGGGCCATGCTGAAAAAAGTGTAAAAACCAGAAAAGCAGGACAGGCCATGGAGACATGCGAGCCTTGCTACGCTGATGGGCGGGATGTAAATTGCCAACAGGCACTCTGGAGAAGTGTACGGTGTGTCCTGAAACAATTAATAAACACAGCTTAGAGAGCATAGGGCACTTCCACTCATGGGCGTATAAATTGGGAAAACTAAAAATCAACAAGACACAGGCACCCTAAAGTTTACGGCTGCTCTGTTGCCAAGAACCTCCACTTCGGTACACCTTCAATATCCCAGGAAAGAGAAAAATGGATAAAGAAATGGTGGTACTTGGCACAATGCAATATCACTCAGCCATGAAATCAATGTCATAAGGCTAGTTAGCAGCATGATGAGTGGATTTAGGTACGATGATTCTAAGTGAAATAAGTCACACAGAAAAAGGCACTTATCCTAAGATATCGCTTATAGAGGGAATGTCAAAATCGCTACACTTGAACTGAATTACAAACAGAACAGAGTCACACCTTTAGAAGACACACTATGGCTGCTTAACTGGAAAGGTGAGGTGGGGTGATGCATAAAACAAGGGTTTGAAATTAGCTCAGACACCGCTCCATAAGCCAAATATGTACTAGACAAGGCCTACTCCCTGCTCAGTGAACTGGACTCAACACCCCCTAGTCACCGCACAAGAATATATCTGACTAGTATGAATCTGAAAACCTATGTATCGATATCTCTCTGCAAGTGAATCAAGAGGGTGTAAAGCGGCATCAACACAGCAGGGAAAAGCAGCCAAACCCCATTCTAAACATAAATTACTTTAAAAAACCCACAAAACAAAGACAGTGAAAGAGAGAGAAATTCTTACAAAATCCGTTCAGGGTCTCTGATGCAACCTGGATTGACCATATCTAGACCCACAGCTGGATGAGACATAAGGCTGGACACTCTTGGGGCTGAGAGGATTGGTGAGGTTGGGTGAGCAAACGCAGATACTTTAAAGTAACACTGCGGGGAACACACCCCATGGGTCTCAAATCTCCAGGTACAAGGGCATCTTCCTACATCAAAACATGCATGGGAAACCCAGAGAATTGTATGCCGTGAGATCGGGAAAGGCTTCTAAAACGCACCTCATTTCTCCTCTCCTTGTGCTCGGGTTCGCCATTCCAGCCACTTGACTAACCATCTCCCTAATTGGAGAATCAGCACCTTTAACCTCCTCTTTCGTCCAGGTTGCAATTTGTCCTGAGGATGAAGGGGAAGACGGGGAAACAACGAGAGACTAGCCCTAGGTGTTGGGACAGGCACAGGTCACTCCATTTTCCCATCAGGAAGAAGAATGAACCACAGGCTCAGCCTGCCCCCCAGAACCAAAATACGGACTGAAGCAATCCTGCGCTTTTGCGGCCAGCTCCCAAAAAAGCGAGGAGACAAATGGAGCTCAGGGGCACTGCAATTCACAAACGTGCAGAGTTATAAATGAGAACTCTCGTCCACAAATATATTGAGGGAAGGCAACGAAGAGGATTTGAAAGCAAGGCAGATTTGCAGGAAACAGATTTCAGGAGGTAGATTCGACTCGCCTTTAAAGCACATGAAAAGCGGCAAAACGTTGACAATGATGCCCTTGGCCAAAAAGGGCGTATGCGTTTTTTCCTGAATATATTCAGGAAAAAACGCATACGCCCTTTTTGGCCAACCAAGCAAGCCGGAAGGGCAAATCAGCGCTACAAAGAAGTCTCGCTTGCCCTCGGTCAAAAGGGCCATGCTGAACAAAGTGTAAAAACCAGAAAAGCAGGACAGGCCATGGAGACATGGGAGCCTTGCTACGCTGATGGGCGGGATGTAAATTGCCAACAGGCACTCTGGAGAAGAGTACGGTGTGTCCTGAAACAAGTAATAAACACAGCGTAGAGAGCATAGGGCACTTCCACTCATGGGCGTATAAATTGGGAAAACTAAAAATCAACAAGACACAGGCACCCTAAAGTTTACGGCTGCTCTGTTTCCAAGAATCTCCGCTTCGGTACACCTTCAATATCCCAGGAAAGAGAAAAATGGATAAAGAAATGGTGGTACTTGGCACAATGGAATATCACTCAGCCATGAAATCAATGTCATAAGGCTAGTTAGCAGCATGATGAGTGGATTTAGGTACGATGATTCTAAGTGAAATAAGTCACACAGAAAAAGGCACTTATCCTAAGATATCGCTTATAGAGGGAATGTCAAAATCGCTAAACTTGAACTGAATTACAAAACAGAACAGAGGCACACCTTTAGAAGACACACTATGGCTGCTTAACCGGAAAGGTGAGGTGGGGTGATGCATAAAACAAGAGTTTGAAATTAGCTCAGACACCGCTCCATAAGCCAAATATGTAATAGACAAGGCCTACTCCCTGCTCAGTTAACTGGACTCAACAACCCCTAGTCACCGCACAAGAATATATCTGATTAGTATGAATCTGAAAACCTATGTATCGATATCTCTCTGCAAGTGAATCAAGAGGGTGTAAAGCGGCATAAACACAGCAGGGAAAAGCAGCCAAACCCCATTCTAAACATACATTACTTTAAAAAACCCACAAAGCAAAGACAGTGAAATAGAGAGAAATTCTTACAAAATCCGTTCAGGGTCTCTGATGCAACCTGGATTGACCATATCTAGACCCACAGCTGGATGAGACATAAGGCTGGACACTCTTGGGGCTGAGAGGATTGGTGAGGTCGGGTGAGCAAATGCAGATACTTTAAAGTAACACCGCGGGGTACCCACCCCATGGGTCTCAAATCTCCAGGTACAAGGGAATCTTCCTACATCAAAACATGCATGGGAAACCCAGAAGATGGTATGCCGTGAGATCGGGAAAGGTTTCTAAAACGCACCTCATTTCTCCCCTCCTTGTGCTCGGGTTCGCCATTCCAGCCACTTGACTAACCATCTCCCTAATTGGAGAATCAGCACCTTTAACCTCCTCTTTCGTCCAGGTTGCAATTTGTCCTGAGGATGAAGGGGAAGACGGGGAAACAACGAGAGACTAGCCCTAGGTGTTGGGACAGGCACAGGTCACTCCATTTTCCCATCAGGAAGAAGAATGAACCACAGGCTCAGCCTGCCCCCCAGAACCAAAACAGGGCCTGAAGCAATCCTGCGCTTTTGCGGCCAGCTCCCAAAAAAGCGAGGAGACAAATGGAGCTCAGGGGCACTGCAATTCACAAACGTGCAGAGTTATAAATGAGAACTCTCGTCCACAAATATATTGAGGGAAGGCAACGAAGAGGATTTGAAAGCAAGGCAGATTTGCAGGAAACAGATTTCAGGAGGTAGATTCGACTCGCCTGTAAAGCACATGAAAAGCGGCAAAACGTTGACAATGATGCCCTTGGCCAAGAACGGCGTATGCGGTTTTTCCTGAATATATTCAGGAAAAAACGCATACGCCCTTTTTGGCCAACCAAGCAAGCCGGAAGGGCAAATCAGCGCTACAAAGAAGTCTCGCTTGCCCTCGGTCAAAAGGGCCATGCTGAAAAAAGTGTAAAAACCAGAAAAGCAGGACAGGCCATGGAGACATGCGAGCCTTGCTACGCTGATGGGCGGGATGTAAATTGCCAACAGGCACTCTGGAGAAGAGTACGGTGTGTCCTGAAACAAGTAATAAACACAGCGTAGAGAGCATAGGGCACTTCCACTCATGGGCGTATAAATTGGGAAAACTAAAAATCAACAAGACACAGGCACCCTAAAGTTTACGGCTGCTCTGTTGCCAAGAACCTCCACTTCGGTACACCTTCAATATCCCAGGAAAGAGAAAAATGGATAAAGAAATGGTGGTACTTGGCACAATGCAATATCACTCAGCCATGAAATCAATGTCATAAGGCTAGTTAGCAGCATGATGAGTGGATTTAGGTACGATGATTCTAAGTGAAATAAGTCACACAGAAAAAGGCACTTATCCTAAGATATCGCTTATAGAGGGAATGTCAAAATCGCTACACTTGAACTGAATTACAAACAGAACAGAGTCACACCTTTAGAAGACACACTATGGCTGCTTAACTGGAAAGGTGAGGTGGGGTGATGCATAAAACAAGGGTTTGAAATTAGCTCAGACACTGCTCCATAAGCCAAATATGTAATAGACAAGGCCTACTCCCTGCTCAGTGAACTGGACTCAACACCCCCTAGTCACCGCACAAGAATATATCTGACTAGTATGAATCTGAAAACCTATGTATCGATATCTCTCTGCAAGTGAATCAAGAGGGTGTAAAGCGGCATCAACGCAGCAGGGAAAAGCAGCCAAACCCCATTCTAAACATAAATTACTTTAAAAAACCCACAAAACAAAGACAGTGAAAGAGAGAGAAATTCTTACAAAATCCGTTCAGGGTCTCTGATGCAACCTGGATTGACCATATCTAGACCCACAGCTGGATGAGACATAAGGCTGGACACTCTTGGGGCTGAGAGGATTGGTGAGGTTGGGTGAGCAAACGCAGATACTTTAAAGTAACACTGCGGGGAACACACCCCATGGGTCTCAAATCTCCAGGTACAAGGGCATCTTCCTACATCAAAACATGCATGGGAAACCCAGAGAATTGTATGCCGTGAGATCGGGAAAGGCTTCTAAAACGCACCTCATTTCTCCTCTCCTTGTGCTCGGGTTCGCCATTCCAGCCACTTGACTAACCATCTCCCTAATTGGAGAATCAGCACCTTTAACCTCCTCTTTCATCCAGGTTGCAATTTGTCCTGAGGATGAAGGGGAAGACGGGGAAACAACGAGAGACTAGCCCTAGGTGTTGGGACAGGCACAGGTCACTCCATTTTCCCATCAGGAAGAAGAATGAACCACAGGCTCAGCCTGCCCCCCAGAACCAAAATAGGGCCTGAAGCAATCCTGCGCTTTTGCGGCCAGCTCCCAAAAAAGCGAGGAGACAAATGGAGCTCAGGGGCACTGCAATTCACAAACGTGCAGAGTTATAAATGAGAACTCTCGTCCACAAATATATTGAGGGAAGGCAACGAAGAGGATTTGAAAGCAAGGCAGATTTGCAGGAAACAGATTTCAGGAGGTAGATTCGACTCGCCTTTAAAGCACATGAAAAGCGGCAAAACGTTGACAATGATGCCCTTGGCCAAAAAGGGCGTATGCGTTTTTTCCTGAATATATTCAGGAAAAAACGCATACGCCGTTTTTGGCCAACCAAGCAAGCCGGAAGGGCAAATCAGCGCTACAAAGAAGTCTCGCTTGCCCTCGGTCAAAAGGGCCATGCTGAACAAAGTGTAAAAACCAGAAAAGCAGGACAGGCCATGGAGACATGGGAGCCTTGCTACGCTGATGGGCGGGATGTAAATTGCCAACAGGCACTCTGGAGAAGAGTACGGTGTGTCCTGAAACAAGTAATAAACACAGCGTAGAGAGCATAGGGCACTTCCACTCATGGGCGTATAAATTGGGAAAACTAAAAATCAACAAGACACAGGCACCCTAAAGTTTACGGCTGCTCTGTTTCCAAGAATCTCCGCTTCGGTACACCTTCAATATCCCAGGAAAGAGAAAAATGGATAAAGAAATGGTGGTACTTGGCACAATGGAATATCACTCAGCCATGAAATCAATGTCATAAAGCTAGTTAGCAGCATGATGAGTGGATTTAGGTACGATGATTCTAAGTGAAATAAGTCACACAGAAAAAGGCACTTATCCTAAGATATCGCTTATAGAGGGAATGTCAAAATCGCTAAACTTGAACTGAATTACAAAACAGAACAGAGGCACACCTTTAGAAGACACACTATGGCTGCTTAACCGGAAAGGTGAGGTGGGGTGATGCATAAAACAAGAGTTTGAAATTAACTCAGACACCGCTCCATAAGCCAAATATGTAATAGACAAGGCCTACTCCCTGCTCAGTTAACTGGACTCAACAACCCCTAGTCACCGCACAAGAATATATCTGATTAGTATGAATCTGAAAACCTATGTATCGATATCTCTCTGCAAGTGAATCAAGAGGGTGTAAAGCGGCATAAACACAGCAGGGAAAAGCAGCCAAACCCCATTCTAAACATACATTACTTTAAAAAACCCACAAAGCAAAGACAGTGAAATAGAGAGAAATTCTTACAAAATCCGTTCAGGGTCTCTGATGCAACCTGGATTGACCATATCTAGACCCACAGCTGGATGAGACATAAGGCTGGACACTCTTGGGGCTGAGAGGATTGGTGAGGTCGGGTGAGCAAATGCAGATACTTTAAAGTAACACCGCGGGGTACCCACCCCATGGGTCTCAAATCTCCAGGTACAAGGGAATCTTCCTACATCAAAACATGCATGGGAAACCCAGAAGATGGTATGCCGTGAGATCGGGAAAGGTTTCTAAAACGCACCTCATTTCTCCCCTCCTTGTGCTCGGGTTCGCCATTCCAGCCACTTGACTAACCATCTCCCTAATTGGAGAATCAGCACCTTTAACCTCCTCTTTCGTCCAGGTTGCAATTTGTCCTGAGGATGAAGGGGAAGACGGGGAAACAACGAGAGACTAGCCCTAGGTGTTGGGACAGGCACAGGTCACTCCATTTTCCCATCAGGAAGAAGAATGAACCACAGGCTCAGCCTGCCCCCCAGAACCAAAACAGGGCCTGAAGCAATCCTGCGCTTTTGCGGCCAGCTCCCAAAAAAGCGAGGAGACAAATGGAGCTCAGGGGCACTGCAATTCACAAACGTGCAGAGTTATAAATGAGAACTCTCGTCCACAAATATATTGAGGGAAGGCAACGAAGAGGATTTGAAAGCAAGGCAGATTTGCAGGAAACAGATTTCAGGAGGTAGATTCGACTCGCCTGTAAAGCACATGAAAAGCGGCAAAACGTTGACAATGATGCCCTTGGCCAAGAACGGCGTATGCGGTTTTTCCTGAATATATTCAGGAAAAAACGCATACGCCGTTTTTGGCCACCCAAGCAAGCCGGAAGGGCAAATCAGCGCTACAAAGAAGTCTCGCTTGCCCTCGGTCAAAAGGGCCATGCTGAAAAAAGTGTAAAAACCAGAAAAGCAGGACAGGCCATGGAGACATGCGAGCCTTGCTACGCTGATGGGCGGGATGTAAATTGCCAACAGGCACTCTGGAGAAGAGTACGGTGTGTCCTGAAACAAGTAATAAACACAGCGTAGAGAGCATAGGGCACTTCCACTCATGGGCGTATAAATTGGGAAAACTAAAAATCAACAAGACACAGGCACCCTAAAGTTTACGGCTGCTCTGTTGCCAAGAACCTCCACTTCGGTACACCTTCAATATCCCAGGAAAGAGAAAAATGGATAAAGAAATGGTGGTACTTGGCACAATGCAATATCACTCAGCCATGAAATCAATGTCATAAGGCTAGTTAGCAGCATGATGAGTGGATTTAGGTACGATGATTCTAAGTGAAATAAGTCACACAGAAAAAGGCACTTATCCTAAGATATCGCTTATAGAGGGAATGTCAAAATCGCTACACTTGAACTGAATTACAAACAGAACAGAGTCACACCTTTAGAAGACACACTATGGCTGCTTAACTGGAAAGGTGAGGTGGGGTGATGCATAAAACAAGGGTTTGAAATTAGCTCAGACACTGCTCCATAAGCCAAATATGTACTAGACAAGGCCTACTCCCTGCTCAGTGAACTGGACTCAACACCCCCTAGTCACCGCACAAGAATATATCTGACTAGTATGAATCTGAAAACCTATGTATCGATATCTCTCTGCAAGTGAATCAAGAGGGTGTAAAGCGGCATCAACGCAGCAGGGAAAAGCAGCCAAACCCCATTCTAAACATAAATTACTTTAAAAAACCCACAAAACAAAGACAGTGAAAGAGAGAGAAATTCTTACAAAATCCGTTCAGGGTATCTGATGCAACCTGGATTGACCATATCTAGACCCACAGCTGGATGAGACATAAGGCTGGACACTCTTGGGGCTGAGAGGATTGGTGAGGTTGGGTGAGCAAACGCAGATACTTTAAAGTAACACTGCGGGGAACACACCCCATGGGTCTCAAATCTCCAGGTACAAGGGCATCTTCCTACATCAAAACATGCATGGGAAACCCAGAGAATTGTATGCCGTGAGATCGGGAAAGGCTTCTAAAACGCACCTCATTTCTCCTCTCCTTGTGCTCGGGTTCGCCATTCCAGCCACTTGACTAACCATCTCCCTAATTGGAGAATCAGCACCTTTAACCTCCTCTTTCATCCAGGTTGCAATTTGTCCTGAGGATGAAGGGGAAGACGGGGAAACAACGAGAGACTAGCCCTAGGTGTTGGGACAGGCACAGGTCACTCCATTTTCCCATCAGGAAGAAGAATGAACCACAGGCTCAGCCTGCCCCCCAGAACCAAAATAGGGCCTGAAGCAATCCTGCGCTTTTGCGGCCAGCTCCCAAAAAAGCGAGGAGACAAATGGAGCTCAGGGGCACTGCAATTCACAAACGTGCAGAGTTATAAATGAGAACTCTCGTCCACAAATATATTGAGGGAAGGCAACGAAGAGGATTTGAAAGCAAGGCAGATTTGCAGGAAACAGATTTCAGGAGGTAGATTCGACTCGCCTTTAAAGCACATGAAAAGCGGCAAAACGTTGACAATGATGCCCTTGGCCAAAAAGGGCGTATGCGTTTTTTCCTGAATATATTCAGGAAAAAACGCATACGCCCTTTTTGGCCAACCAAGCAAGCCGGAAGGGCAAATCAGCGCTACAAAGAAGTCTCGCTTGCCCTCGGTCAAAAGGGCCATGCTGAACAAAGTGTAAAAACCAGAAAAGCAGGACAGGCCATGGAGACATGGGAGCCTTGCTACGCTGATGGGCGGGATGTAAATTGCCAACAGGCACTCTGGAGAAGAGTACGGTGTGTCCTGAAACAAGTAATAAACACAGCGTAGAGAGCATAGGGCACTTCCACTCATGGGCGTATAAATTGGGAAAACTAAAAATCAACAAGACACAGGCACCCTAAAGTTTACGGCTGCTCTGTTTCCAAGAATCTCCGCTTCGGTACACCTTCAATATCCCAGGAAAGAGAAAAATGGATAAAGAAATGGTGGTACTTGGCACAATGGAATATCACTCAGCCATGAAATCAATGTCATAAGGCTAGTTAGCAGCATGATGAGTGGATTTAGGTACGATGATTCTAAGTGAAATAAGTCACACAGAAAAAGGCACTTATCCTAAGATATCGCTTATAGAGGGAATGTCAAAATCGCTAAACTTGAACTGAATTACAAAACAGAACAGAGGCACACCTTTAGAAGACACACTATGGCTGCTTAACCGGAAAGGTGAGGTGGGGTGATGCATAAAACAAGAGTTTGAAATTAACTCAGACACCGCTCCATAAGCCAAATATGTAATAGACAAGGCCTACTCCCTGCTCAGTTAACTGGACTCAACAACCCCTAGTCACCGCACAAGAATATATCTGATTAGTATGAATCTGAAAACCTATGTATCGATATCTCTCTGCAAGTGAATCAAGAGGGTGTAAAGCGGCATAAACACAGCAGGGAAAAGCAGCCAAACCCCATTCTAAACATACATTACTTTAAAAAACCCACAAAGCAAAGACAGTGAAATAGAGAGAAATTCTTACAAAATCCGTTCAGGGTCTCTGATGCAACCTGGATTGACCATATCTAGACCCACAGCTGGATGAGACATAAGGCTGGACACTCTTGGGGCTGAGAGGATTGGTGAGGTCGGGTGAGCAAATGCAGATACTTTAAAGTAACACCGCGGGGTACCCACCCCATGGGTCTCAAATCTCCAGGTACAAGGGAATCTTCCTACATCAAAACATGCATGGGAAACCCAGAAGATGGTATGCCGTGAGATCGGGAAAGGTTTCTAAAACGCACCTCATTTCTCCCCTCCTTGTGCTCGGGTTCGCCATTCCAGCCACTTGACTAACCATCTCCCTAATTGGAGAATCAGCACCTTTAACCTCCTCTTTCATCCAGGTTGCAATTTGTCCTGAGGATGAAGGGGAAGACGGGGAAACAACGAGAGACTAGCCCTAGGTGTTGGGACAGGCACAGGTCACTCCATTTTCCCATCAGGAAGAAGAATGAACCACAGGCTCAGCCTGCCCCCCAGAACCAAAATAGGGCCTGAAGCAATCCTGCGCTTTTGCGGCCAGCTCCCAAAAAAGCGAGGAGACAAATGGAGCTCAGGGGCACTGCAATTCACAAACGTGCAGAGTTATAAATGAGAACTCTCGTCCACAAATATATTGAGGGAAGGCAACGAAGAGGATTTGAAAGCAAGGCAGATTTGCAGGAAACAGATTTCAGGAGGTAGATTCGACTCGCCTTTAAAGCACATGAAAAGCGGCAAAACGTTGACAATGATGCCCTTGGCCAAAAAGGGCGTATGCGTTTTTTCCTGAATATATTCAGGAAAAAACGCATACGCCCTTTTTGGCCAACCAAGCAAGCCGGAAGGGCAAATCAGCGCTACAAAGAAGTCTCGCTTGCCCTCGGTCAAAAGGGCCATGCTGAACAAAGTGTAAAAACCAGAAAAGCAGGACAGGCCATGGAGACATGGGAGCCTTGCTACGCTGATGGGCGGGATGTAAATTGCCAACAGGCACTCTGGAGAAGAGTACGGTGTGTCCTGAAACAAGTAATAAACACAGCGTAGAGAGCATAGGGCACTTCCACTCATGGGCGTATAAATTGGGAAAACTAAAAATCAACAAGACACAGGCACCCTAAAGTTTACGGCTGCTCTGTTTCCAAGAATCTCCGCTTCGGTACACCTTCAATATCCCAGGAAAGAGAAAAATGGATAAAGAAATGGTGGTACTTGGCACAATGGAATATCACTCAGCCATGAAATCAATGTCATAAGGCTAGTTAGCAGCATGATGAGTGGATTTAGGTACGATGATTCTAAGTGAAATAAGTCACACAGAAAAAGGCACTTATCCTAAGATATCGCTTATAGAGGGAATGTCAAAATCGCTACACTTGAACTGAATTACAAAACAGAACAGAGGCACACCTTTAGAAGACACACTATGGCTGCTTAACCGGAAAGGTGAGGTGGGGTGATGCATAAAACAAGAGTTTGAAATTAGCTCAGACACCGCTCCATAAGCCAAATATGTAATAGACAAGGCCTACTCCCTGCTCAGTTAACTGGACTCAACAACCCCTAGTCACCGCACAAGAATATATCTGATTAGTATGAATCTGAAAACCTATGTATCGATATCTCTCTGCAAGTGAATCAAGAGGGTGTAAAGCGGCATAAACACAGCAGGGAAAAGCAGCCAAACCCCATTCTAAACATACATTACTTTAAAAAACCCACAAAGCAAAGACAGTGAAATAGAGAGAAATTCTTACAAAATCCGTTCAGGGTCTCTGATGCAACCTGGATTGACCATATCTAGACCCACAGCTGGATGAGACATAAGGCTGGACACTCTTGGGGCTGAGAGGATTGGTGAGGTCGGGTGAGCAAATGCAGATACTTTAAAGTAACACCGCGGGGTACCCACCCCATGGGTCTCAAATCTCCAGGTACAAGGGAATCTTCCTACATAAAAACATTCATGGGAAACCCAGAAGATGGTATGCCGTGAGATCGGGAAAGGTTTCTAAAACGCACCTCATTTCTCCCCTCCTTGTGCTCGGGTTCGCCATTCCAGCCACTTGACTAACCATCTCCCTAATTGGAGAATCAGCACCTTTAACCTCCTCTTTCGTCCAGGTTGCAATTTGTCCTGAGGATGAAGGGGAAGACGGGGAAACAACGAGAGACTAGCCCTAGGTGTTGGGACAGGCACAGGTCACTCCATTTTCCCATCAGGAAGAAGAATGAACCACAGGCTCAGCCTGACCCCCAGAACCAAAATAGGGCCTGAAGCAATCCTGCGCTTTTGCGGCCAGCTCCCAAAAAAGCGAGGAGACAAATGGAGCTCAGGGGCACTGCAATTCACAAACGTGCAGAGTTATAAATGAGAACTCTCGTCCACAAATATATTGAGGGAAGGCAACGAAGAGGATTTGAAAGCAAGGCAGATTTGCAGGAAACAGATTTCAGGAGGTAGATTCGACTCGCCTGTAAAGCACATGAAAAGCGGCAAAACGTTGACAATGATGCCCTTGGCCAAGAACGGCGTATGCGGTTTCTCCTGAATATATTCAGGAAAAAACGCATACGCCGTTTTTGGCCAACCAAGCAAGCCGGAAGGGCAAATCAGCGCTACAAAGAAGTCTCGCTTGCCCTCGGTCAAAAGGGCCATGCTGAAAAAAGTGTAAAAACCAGAAAAGCAGGACAGGCCATGGAGACATGCGAGCCTTGCTACGCTGATGGGCGGGATGTAAATTGCCAACAGGCACTCTGGAGAAGTGTACGGTGTGTCCTGAAACAAGTAATAAACACAGCTTAGAGAGCATAGGGCACTTCCACTCATGGGCGTATAAATTGGGAAAACTAAAAATCAACAAGACACAGGCACCCTAAAGTTTACGGCTGCTCTGTTGCCAAGAACCTCCACTTCGGTACACCTTCAATATCCCAGGAAAGAGAAAAATGGATAAAGAAATGGTGGTACTTGGCACAATGCAATATCACTCAGCCATGAAATCAATGTCATAAGGCTAGTTAGCAGCATGATGAGTGGATTTAGGTACGATGATTCTAAGTGAAATAAGTCACACAGAAAAAGGCACTTATCCTAAGATATCGCTTATAGAGGGAATGTCAAAATCGCTACACTTGAACTGAATTACAAACAGAACAGAGTCACACCTTTAGAAGACACACTATGGCTGCTTAACTGGAAAGGTGAGGTGGGGTGATTCATAAAACAAGGGTTTGAAATTAGCTCAGACACCGCTCCATAAGCCAAATATGTAATAGACAAGGCCTACTCCCTGCTCAGTGAACTGGACTCAACACCCCCTAGTCACCGCACAAGAATATATCTGACTAGTATGAATCTGAAAACCTATGTATCGATATCTCTCTGCAAGTGAATCAAGAGGGTGTAAAGCGGCATCAACACAGCAGGGAAAAGCAGCCAAACCCCATTCTAAACATAAATTACTTTAAAAAACCCACAAAACAAAGACAGTGAAAGAGAGAGAAATTCTTACAAAATCCGTTCAGGGTCTCTGATGCAACCTGGATTGACCATATCTAGACCCACAGCTGGATGAGACATAAGGCTGGACACTCTTGGGGCTGAGAGGATTGGTGAGGTTGGGTGAGCAAACGCAGATACTTTAAAGTAACACTGCGGGGAACACACCCCATGGGTCTCAAATCTCCAGGTACAAGGGCATCTTCCTACATCAAAACATGCATGGGAAACCCAGAGAATTGTATGCCGTGAGATCGGGAAAGGCTTCTAAAACGCACCTCATTTCTCCTCTCCTTGTGCTCGGGTTCGCCATTCCAGCCACTTGACTAACCATCTCCCTAATTGGAGAATCAGCACCTTTAACCTCCTCTTTCGTCCAGGTTGCAATTTGTCCTGAGGATGAAGGGGAAGACGGGGAAACAACGAGAGACTAGCCCTAGGTGTTGGGACAGGCACAGGTCACTCCATTTTCCCATCAGGAAGAAGAATGAACCACAGGCTCAGCCTGCCCCCCAGAACCAAAATAGGGCCTGAAGCAATCCTGCGCTTTTGCGGCCAGCTCCCAAAAAAGCGAGGAGACAAATGGAGCTCAGGGGCACTGCAATTCACAAACGTGCAGAGTTATAAATGAGAACTCTCGTCCACAAATATATTGAGGGAAGGCAACGAAGAGGATTTGAAAGCAAGGCAGATTTGCAGGAAACAGATTTCAGGAGGTAGATTCGACTCGCCTTTAAAGCACATGAAAAGCGGCAAAACATTGACAATGATGCCCTTGGCCAAAAAGGGCGTATGCGTTTTTTCCTGAATATATTCAGGAAAAAACGCATACGCCCTTTTTGGCCAACCAAGCAAGCCGGAAGGGCAAATCAGCGCTACAAAGAAGTCTCGCTTGCCCTCGGTCAAAAGGGCCATGCTGAACAAAGTGTAAAAACCAGAAAAGCAGGACAGGCCATGGAGACATGGGAGCCTTGCTACGCTGATGGGCGGGATGTAAATTGCCAACAGGCACTCTGGAGAAGAGTACGGTGTGTCCTGAAACAAGTAATAAACACAGCGTAGAGAGCATAGGGCACTTCCACTCATGGGCGTATAAATTGGGAAAACTAAAAATCAACAAGACACAGGCACCCTAAAGTTTACGGCTGCTCTGTTTCCAAGAATCTCCGCTTCGGTACACCTTCAATATCCCAGGAAAGAGAAAAATGGATAAAGAAATGGTGGTACTTGGCACAATGGAATATCACTCAGCCATGAAATCAATGTCATAAGGCTAGTTAGCAGCATGATGAGTGGATTTAGGTACGATGATTCTAAGTGAAATAAGTCACACAGAAAAAGGCACTTATCCTAAGATATCGCTTATAGAGGGAATGTCAAAATCGCTACACTTGAACTGAATTACAAAACAGAACAGAGGCACACCTTTAGAAGACACACTATGGCTGCTTAACCGGAAAGGTGAGGTGGGGTGATGCATAAAACAAGAGTTTGAAATTAGCTCAGACACCGCTCCATAAGCCAAATATGTAATAGACAAGGCCTACTCCCTGCTCAGTTAACTGGACTCAACAACCCCTAGTCACCGCACAAGAATATATCTGATTAGTATGAATCTGAAAACCTATGTATCGATATCTCTCTGCAAGTGAATCAAGAGGGTGTAAAGCGGCATAAACACAGCAGGGAAAAGCAGCCAAACCCCATTCTAAACATACATTACTTTAAAAAACCCACAAAGCAAAGACAGTGAAATAGAGAGAAATTCTTACAAAATCCGTTCAGGGTCTCTGATGCAACCTGGATTGACCATATCTAGACCCACAGCTGGATGAGACATAAGGCTGGACACTCTTGGGGCTGAGAGGATTGGTGAGGTCGGGTGAGCAAATGCAGATACTTTAAAGTAACACCGCGGGGTACCCACCCCATGGGTCTCAAATCTCCAGGTACAAGGGAATCTTCCTACATCAAAACATGCATGGGAAACCCAGAAGATGGTATGCCGTGAGATCGGGAAAGGTTTCTAAAACGCACCTCATTTCTCCCCTCCTTGTGCTCGGGTTCGCCATTCCAGCCACTTGACTAACCATCTCCCTAATTGGAGAATCAGCACCTTTAACCTCCTCTTTCGTCCAGGTTGCAATTTGTCCTGAGGATGAAGGGGAAGACGGGGAAACAACGAGAGACTAGCCCTAGGTGTTGGGACAGGCACAGGTCACTCCATTTTCCCATCAGGAAGAAGAATGAACCACAGGCTCAGCCTGCCCCCCAGAACCAAAATAGGGCCTGAAGCAATCCTGCGCTTTTGCGGCCAGCTCCCAAAAAAGCGAGGAGACAAATGGAGCTCAGGGGCACTGCAATTCACAAACGTGCAGAGTTATAAATGAGAACTCTCGTCCACAAATATATTGAGGGAAGGCAACGAAGAGGATTTGAAAGCAAGGCAGATTTGCAGGAAACAGATTTCAGGAGCTAGATTCGACTCGCCTGTAAAGCACATGAAAAGCGGCAAAACGTTGACAATGATGCCCTTGGCCAAGAACGGCGTATGCGGTTTTTCCTGAATATATTCAGGAAAAACCGCATACGCCGTTTTTGGCCAACCAAGCAAGCCGGAAGGGCAAATCAGCGCTACAAAGAAGTCTCGCTTGCCCTCGGTCAAAAGGGCCATGCTGAAAAAAGTGTAAAAACCAGAAAAGCAGGACAGGCCATGGAGACATGCGAGCCTTGCTACGCTGTTGGGCGGGATGTAAATTGCCAACAGGCACTCTGGAGAAGTGTACGGTGTGTCCTGAAACAAGTAATAAACACAGCTTAGAGAGCATAGGGCACTTCCACTCATGGGCGTATAAATTGGGAAAACTAAAAATCAACAAGACACAGGCACCCTAAAGTTTACGGCTGCTCTGTTGCCAAGAACCTCCACTTCGGTACACCTTCAATATCCCAGGAAAGAGAAAAATGGATAAAGAAATGGTGGTACTTGGCACAATGCAATATCACTCAGCCATGAAATCAATGTCATAAGGCTAGTTAGCAGCATGATGAGTGGATTTAGGTACGATGATTCTAAGTGAAATAAGTCACACAGAAAAAGGCACTTATCCTAAGATATCGCTTATAGAGGGAATGTCAAACTCGCTACACTTGAACTGAATTACAAACAGAACAGAGTCACACCTTTAGAAGACACACTATGGCTGCTTAACTGGAAAGGTGAGGTGGGGTGATGCATAAAACAAGGGTTTGAAATTAGCTCAGACACCGCTCCATAAGCCAAATATGTAATAGACAAGGCCTACTCCCTGCTCAGTGAACTGGACTCAACACCCCCTAGTCACCGCACAAGAATATATCTGACTAGTATGAATCTGAAAACCTATGTATCGATATCTCTCTGCAAGTGAATCAAGAGGGTGTAAAGCGGCATCAACACAGCAGGGAAAAGCAGCCAAACCCCATTCTAAACATAAATTACTTTAAAAAACCCACAAAACAAAGACAGTGAAAGAGAGAGAAATTCTTACAAAATCCGTTCAGGGTCTCTGATGCAACCTGGATTGACCATATCTAGACCCACAGCTGGATGAGACATAAGGCTGGACACTCTTGGGGCTGAGAGGATTGGTGAGGTTGGGTGAGCAAACGCAGATACTTTAAAGTAACACTGCGGGGAACACACCCCATGGGTCTCAAATCTCCAGGTACAAGGGCATCTTCCTACATCAAAACATGCATGGGAAACCCAGAGAATTGTATGCCGTGAGATCGGGAAAGGCTTCTAAAACGCACCTCATTTCTCCTCTCCTTGTGCTCGGGTTCGCCATTCCAGCCACTTGACTAACCATCTCCCTAATTGGAGAATCAGCACCTTTAACCTCCTCTTTCGTCCAGGTTGCAATTTGTCCTGAGGATGAAGGGGAAGACGGGGAACCAACGAGAGACTAGCCCTAGGTGTTGGGACAGGCACAGGTCACTCCATTTTCCCATCAGGAAGAAGAATGAACCACAGGCTCAGCCTGCCCCCCAGAACCAAAATAGGGCCTGAAGCAATCCTGCGCTTTTGCGGCCAGCTCCCAAAAAAGCGAGGAGACAAATGGAGCTCAGGGGCACTGCAATTCACAAACGTGCAGAGTTATAAATGAGAACTCTCGTCCACAAATATATTGAGGGAAGGCAACGAAGAGGATTTGAAAGCAAGGCAGATTTGCAGGAAACAGATTTCAGGAGGTAGATTCGACTCGCCTTTAAAGCACATGAAAAGCGGCAAAACATTGACAATGATGCCCTTGGCCAAAAAGGGCGTATGCGTTTTTTCCTGAATATATTCAGGAAAAAACGCATACGCCCTTTTTGGCCAACCAAGCAAGCCGGAAGGGCAAATCAGCGCTACAAAGAAGTCTCGCTTGCCCTCGGTCAAAAGGGCCATGCTGAACAAAGTGTAAAAACCAGAAAAGCAGGACAGGCCATGGAGACATGGGAGCCTTGCTACGCTGATGGGCGGGATGTAAATTGCCAACAGGCACTCTGGAGAAGAGTACGGTGTGTCCTGAAACAAGTAATAAACAGAGCGTAGAGAGCATAGGGCACTTCCACTCATGGGCGTATAAATTGAGAAAACTAAAAATCAACAAGACACAGGCACCCTAAAGTTTACGGCTGCTCTGTTTCCAAGAATCTCCGCTTCGGTACAACTTCAATATCCCAGGAAAGAGAAAAATGGATAAAGAAATGGTGGTACTTGGCACAATGGAATATCACTCAGCCATGAAATCAATGTCATAAGGCTAGTTAGCAGCATGATGAGTGGATTTAGGTACGATGATTCTAAGTGAAATAAGTCACACAGAAAAAGGCACTTATCCTAAGATATCGCTTATAGAGGGAATGTCAAAATCGCTACACTTGAACTGAATTACAAAACAGAACAGAGGCACACCTTTAGAAGACACACTATGGCTGCTTAACCGGAAAGGTGAGGTGGGGTGATGCATAAAACAAGAGTTTGAAATTAGCTCAGACACCGCTCCATAAGCCAAATATGTAATAGACAAGGCCTACTCCCTGCTCAGTTAACTGGACTCAACAACCCCTAGTCACCGCACAAGAATATATCTGATTAGTATGAATCTGAAAACCTATGTATCGATATCTCTCTGCAAGTGAATCAAGAGGGTGTAAAGCGGCATAAACACAGCAGGGAAAAGCAGCCAAACCCCATTCTAAACATACATTACTTTAAAAAACCCACAAAGCAAAGACAGTGAAATAGAGAGAAATTCTTACAAAATCCGTTCAGGGTCTCTGATGCAACCTGGATTGACCATATCTAGACCCACAGCTGGATGAGACATAAGGCTGGACACTCTTGGGGCTGAGAGGATTGGTGAGGTCGGGTGAGCAAATGCAGATACTTTAAAGTAACACCGCGGGGTACCCACCCCATGGGTCTCAAATCTCCAGGTACAAGGGAATCTTCCTACATCAAAACATGCATGGGAAACCCAGAAGATGGTATGCCGTGAGATCGGGAAAGGTTTCTAAAACGCACCTCATTTCTCCCCTCCTTGTGCTCGGGTTCGCCATTCCAGCCACTTGACTAACCATCTCCCTAATTGGAGAATCAGCACCTTTAACCTCCTCTTTCGTCCAGGTTGCAATTTGTCCTGAGGATGAAGGGGAAGACGGGGAAACAACGAGAGACTAGCCCTAGGTGTTGGGACAGGCACAGGTCACTCCATTTTCCCATCAGGAAGAAGAATGAACCACAGGCTCAGCCTTCCCCCCAGAACCAAAATAGGGCCTGAAGCAATCCTGCGCTTTTGCGGCCAGCTCCCAAAAAAGCGAGGAGACAAATGGAGCTCAGGGGCACTGCAATTCACAAACGTGCAGAGTTATAAATGAGAACTCTGGTCCACAAATATATTGAGGGAAGGCAACGAAGAGGATTTGAAAGCAAGGCAGATTTGCAGGAAACAGATTTCAGGAGGTAGATTCGACTCGCCTTTAAAGCTCATGAAAAGCGGCAAAACGTTGACAATAATGCCCTTGGCCAAAAAGGGCGTATGCGTTTTTTCCTGAATATATTCAGGAAAAAACGCATACGCCCTTTTTGGCCAACCAAGCAAGCCGGAAGGGCAAATCAGCGCTACAAAGAAGTCTCGCTTGCCCTCGGTCAAAAGGGCCATGCTGAACAAAGTGTAAAAACCAGAAAAGCAGGACAGGCCATGGAGACATGGGAGCCTTGCTACGCTGATGGGCGGGATGTAAATTGCCAACAGGCACTCTGGAGAAGAGTACGGTGTGTCCTGAAACAAGTAATAAACACAGCGTAGAGAGCATAGGGCACTTCCACTCATGGGTGTATAAATTGGGAAAACTAAAAATCAACAAGACACAGGCACCCTAAAGTTTACGGCTGCTCTGTTTCCAAGAATCTCCGCTTCGGTACACCTTCAATATCCCAGGAAAGAGAAAAATGGATAAAGAAATGGTGGTACTTGGCACAATGGAATATCACTCAGCCATGAAATCAATGTCATAAGGCTAGTTAGCAGCATGATGAGTGGATTTAGGTACGATGATTCTAAGTGAAATAAGTCACACAGAAAAAGGCACTTATCCTAAGATATCGCTTATAGAGGGAATGTCAAAATCGCTAAACTTGAACTGAATTACAAAACAGAACAGAGGCACACCTTTAGAAGACACACTATGGCTGCTTAACCGGAAAGGTGAGGTGGGGTGATGCATAAAACAAGAGTTTGAAATTAGCTCAGACACCGCTCCATAAGCCAAATATGTAATAGACAAGGCCTACTCCCTGCTCAGTTAACTGGACTCAACAACCCCTAGTCACCGCACAAGAATATATCTGATTAGTATGAATCTGAAAACCTATGTATCGATATCTCTCTGCAAGTGAATCAAGAGGGTGTAAAGCGGCATAAACACAGCAGGGAAAAGCAGCCAAACCCCATTCTAAACATACATTACTTTAAAAAACCCACAAAGCAAAGACAGTGAAATAGAGAGAAATTCTTACAAAATCCGTTCAGGGTCTCTGATGCAACCTGGATTGACCATATCTAGACCCACAGCTGGATGAGACATAAGGCTGGACACTCTTGGGGCTGAGAGGATTGGTGAGGTCGGGTGAGCAAATGCAGATACTTTAAAGTAACACCGCGGGGTACCCACCCCATGGGTCTCAAATCTCCAGGTACAAGGGAATCTTCCTACATCAAAACATGCATGGGAAACCCAGAAGATGGTATGCCGTGAGATCGGGAAAGGTTTCTAAAACGCACCTCATTTCTCCCCTCCTTGTGCTCGGGTTCGCCATTCCAGCCACTTGACTAACCATCTCCCTAATTGGAGAATCAGCACCTTTAACCTCCTCTTTCGTCCAGGTTGCAATTTGTCCTGAGGATGAAGGGGAAGACGGGGAAACAACGAGAGACTAGCCCTAGGTGTTGGGACAGGCACAGGTCACTCCATTTTCCCATCAGGAAGAAGAATGAACCACAGGCTCAGCCTTCCCCCCAGAACCAAAATAGGGCCTGAAGCAATCCTGCGCTTTTGCGGCCAGCTCCCAAAAAAGCGAGGAGACAAATGGAGCTCAGGGGCACTGCAATTCACAAACGTGCAGAGTTATAAATGAGAACTCTGGTCCACAAATATATTGAGGGAAGGCAACGAAGAGGATTTGAAAGCAAGGCAGATTTGCAGGAAACAGATTTCAGGAGGTAGATTCGACTCGCCTTTAAAGCTCATGAAAAGCGGCAAAACGTTGACAATAATGCCCTTGGCCAAAAAGGGCGTATGCGTTTTTTCCTGAATATATTCAGGAAAAAACGCATACGCCCTTTTTGGCCAACCAAGCAAGCCGGAAGGGCAAATCAGCGCTACAAAGAAGTCTCGCTTGCCCTCGGTCAAAAGGGCCATGCTGAACAAAGTGTAAAAACCAGAAAAGCAGGACAGGCCATGGAGACATGGGAGCCTTGCTACGCTGATGGGCGGGATGTAAATTGCCAACAGGCACTCTGGAGAAGAGTACGGTGTGTCCTGAAACAAGTAATAAACACAGCGTAGAGAGCATAGGGCACTTCCACTCATGGGTGTATAAATTGGGAAAACTAAAAATCAACAAGACACAGGCACCCTAAAGTTTACGGCTGCTCTGTTTCCAAGAATCTCCGCTTCGGTACACCTTCAATATCCCAGGAAAGAGAAAAATGGATAAAGAAATGGTGGTACTTGGCACAATGGAATATCACTCAGCCATGAAATCAATGTCATAAGGCTAGTTAGCAGCATGATGAGTGGATTTAGGTACGATGATTCTAAGTGAAATAAGTCACACAGAAAAAGGCACTTATCCTAAGATATCGCTTATAGAGGGAATGTCAAAATCGCTAAACTTGAACTGAATTACAAAACAGAACAGAGGCACACCTTTAGAAGACACACTATGGCTGCTTAACCGGAAAGGTGAGGTGGGGTGATGCATAAAACAAGAGTTTGAAATTAGCTCAGACACCGCTCCATAAGCCAAATATGTAATAGACAAGGCCTACTCCCTGCTCAGTTAACTGGACTCAACAACCCCTAGTCACCGCACAAGAATATATCTGATTAGTATGAATCTGAAAACCTATGTATCGATATCTCTCTGCAAGTGAATCAAGAGGGTGTAAAGCGGCATAAACACAGCAGGGAAAAGCAGCCAAACCCCATTCTAAACATACATTACTTTAAAAAACCCACAAAGCAAAGACAGTGAAATAGAGAGAAATTCTTACAAAATCCGTTCAGGGTCTCTGATGCAACCTGGATTGACCATATCTAGACCCACAGCTGGATGAGACATAAGGCTGGACACTCTTGGGGCTGAGAGGATTGGTGAGGTCGGGTGAGCAAATGCAGATACTTTAAAGTAACACCGCGGGGTACCCACCCCATGGGTCTCAAATCTCCAGGTACAAGGGAATCTTCCTACATCAAAACATGCATGGGAAACCCAGAAGATGGTATGCCGTGAGATCGGGAAAGGTTTCTAAAACGCACCTCATTTCTCCCCTCCTTGTGCTCGGGTTCGCCATTCCAGCCACTTGACTAACCATCTCCCTAATTGGAGAATCAGCACCTTTAACCTCCTCTTTCGTCCAGGTTGCAATTTGTCCTGAGGATGAAGGGGAAGACGGGGAAACAACGAGAGACTAGCCCTAGGTGTTGGGACAGGCACAGGTCACTCCATTTTCCCATCAGGAAGAAGAATGAACCACAGGCTCAGCCTTCCCCCCAGAACCAAAATAGGGCCTGAAGCAATCCTGCGCTTTTGCGGCCAGCTCCCAAAAAAGCGAGGAGACAAATGGAGCTCAGGGGCACTGCAATTCACAAACGTGCAGAGTTATAAATGAGAACTCTGGTCCACAAATATATTGAGGGAAGGCAACGAAGAGGATTTGAAAGCAAGGCAGATTTGCAGGAAACAGATTTCAGGAGGTAGATTCGACTCGCCTTTAAAGCTCATGAAAAGCGGCAAAACGTTGACAATAATGCCCTTGGCCAAAAAGGGCGTATGCGTTTTTTCCTGAATATATTCAGGAAAAAACGCATACGCCCTTTTTGGCCAACCAAGCAAGCCGGAAGGGCAAATCAGCGCTACAAAGAAGTCTCGCTTGCCCTCGGTCAAAAGGGCCATGCTGAACAAAGTGTAAAAACCAGAAAAGCAGGACAGGCCATGGAGACATGGGAGCCTTGCTACGCTGATGGGCGGGATGTAAATTGCCAACAGGCACTCTGGAGAAGAGTACGGTGTGTCCTGAAACAAGTAATAAACACAGCGTAGAGAGCATAGGGCACTTCCACTCATGGGTGTATAAATTGGGAAAACTAAAAATCAACAAGACACAGGCACCCTAAAGTTTACGGCTGCTCTGTTTCCAAGAATCTCCGCTTCGGTACACCTTCAATATCCCAGGAAAGAGAAAAATGGATAAAGAAATGGTGGTACTTGGCACAATGGAATATCACTCAGCCATGAAATCAATGTCATAAGGCTAGTTAGCAGCATGATGAGTGGATTTAGGTACGATGATTCTAAGTGAAATAAGTCACACAGAAAAAGGCACTTATCCTAAGATATCGCTTATAGAGGGAATGTCAAAATCGCTAAACTTGAACTGAATTACAAAACAGAACAGAGGCACACCTTTAGAAGACACACTATGGCTGCTTAACCGGAAAGGTGAGGTGGGGTGATGCATAAAACAAGAGTTTGAAATTAGCTCAGACACCGCTCCATAAGCCAAATATGTAATAGACAAGGCCTACTCCCTGCTCAGTTAACTGGACTCAACAACCCCTAGTCACCGCACAAGAATATATCTGATTAGTATGAATCTGAAAACCTATGTATCGATATCTCTCTGCAAGTGAATCAAGAGGGTGTAAAGCGGCATAAACACAGCAGGGAAAAGCAGCCAAACCCCATTCTAAACATACATTACTTTAAAAAACCCACAAAGCAAAGACAGTGAAATAGAGAGAAATTCTTACAAAATCCGTTCAGGGTCTCTGATGCAACCTGGATTGACCATATCTAGACCCACAGCTGGATGAGACATAAGGCTGGACACTCTTGGGGCTGAGAGGATTGGTGAGGTCGGGTGAGCAAATGCAGATACTTTAAAGTAACACCGCGGGGTACCCACCCCATGGGTCTCAAATCTCCAGGTACAAGGGAATCTTCCTACATCAAAACATGCATGGGAAACCCAGAAGATGGTATGCCGTGAGATCGGGAAAGGTTTCTAAAACGCACCTCATTTCTCCCCTCCTTGTGCTCGGGTTCGCCATTCCAGCCACTTGACTAACCATCTCCCTAATTGGAGAATCAGCACCTTTAACCTCCTCTTTCGTCCAGGTTGCAATTTGTCCTGAGGATGAAGGGGAAGACGGGGAAACAACGAGAGACTAGCCCTAGGTGTTGGGACAGGCACAGGTCACTCCATTTTCCCATCAGGAAGAAGAATGAACCACAGGCTCAGCCTGCCCCCCAGAACCAAAATAGGGCCTGAAGCAATCCTGCGCTTTTGCGGCCAGCTCCCAAAAAAGCGAGGAGACAAATAGAGCTCAGGGGCACTGCAATTCACAAACGTGCAGAGTTATAAATGAGAACTCTCGTCCACAAATATATTGAGGGAAGGCAACGAAGAGGATTTGAAAGCAAGGCAGATTTGCAGGAAACAGATTTCAGGAGGTAGATTCGACTCGCCTGTAAAGCACATGAAAAGCGGCAAAACGTTGACAATGATGCCCTTGGCCAAGAACGGCGTATGCGGTTTTTCCTGAATATATTCAGGAAAAAACGCATACGCCGTTTTTGGCCAACCAAGCAAGCCGGAAGGGCAAATCAGCGCTACAAAGAAGTCTCGCTTGACCTCGGTCAAAAGGGCCATGCTGAAAAAAGTGTAAAAACCAGAAAAGCAGGACAGGCCATGGAAACATGCGAGCCTTGCTACGCTGATGGGCGGGATGTAAATTGCCAACAGGCACTCTGGAGAAGTGTACGGTGTGTCCTGAAACAAGTAATAAACACAGCTTAGAGAGCATAGGGCACTTCCACTCATGGGCGTATAAATTGGGAAAACTAAAAATCAACAAGACACAGGCACCCTAAAGTTTACGGCTGCTCTGTTGCCAAGAACCTCCACTTCGGTACACCTTCAATATCCCAGGAAAGAGAAAAATGGATAAAGAAATGGTGGTACTTGGCACAATGCAATATCACTCAGCCATGAAATCAATGTCATAAGGCTAGTTAGCAGCATGATGAGTGGATTTAGGTACGATGATTCTAAGTGAAATAAGTCACACAGAAAAAGGCACTTATCCTAAGATATCGCTTATAGAGGGAATGTCAAACTCGCTACACTTGAACTGAATTACAAACAGAACAGAGTCACACCTTTAGAAGACACACTATGGCTGCTTAACTGGAAAGGTGAGGTGGGGTGATGCATAAAACAAGGGTTTGAAATTAGCTCAGACACCGCTCCATAAGCCAAATATGTAATAGACAAGGCCTACTCCCTGCTCAGTGAACTGGACTCAACACCCCCTAGTCACCGCACAAGAATATATCTGACTAGTATGAATCTGAAAACCTATGTATCGATATCTCTCTGCAAGTGAATCAAGAGGGTGTAAAGCGGCATCAACACAGCAGGGAAAAGCAGCCAAACCCCATTCTAAACATAAATTACTTTAAAAAACCCACAAAACAAAGACAGTGAAAGAGAGAGAAATTCTTACAAAATCCGTTCAGGGTCTCTGATGCAACCTGGATTGACCATATCTAGACCCACAGCTGGATGAGACATAAGGCTGGACACTCTTGGGGCTGAGAGGATTGGTGAGGTTGGGTGAGCAAACGCAGATACTTTAAAGTAACACTGCGGGGAACACACCCCATGGGTCTCAAATCTCCAGGTACAAGGGCATCTTCCTACATCAAAACATGCATGGGAAACCCAGAGAATTGTATGCCGTGAGATCGGGAAAGGCTTCTAAAACGCACCTCATTTCTCCTCTCCTTGTGCTCGGGTTCGCCATTCCAGCCACTTGACTAACCATCTCCCTAATTGAAGAATCAGCACCTTTAACCTCCTCTTTCGTCCAGGTTGCAATTTGTCCTGAGGATGAAGGGGAAGACGGGGAACCAACGAGAGACTAGCCCTAGGTGTTGGGACAGGCACAGGTCACTCCATTTTCCCATCAGGAAGAAGAATGAACCACAGGCTCAGCCTGCCCCCCAGAACCAAAATAGGGCCTGAAGCAATCCTGCGCTTTTGCGGCCAGCTCCCAAAAAAGCGAGGAGACAAATGGAGCTCAGGGGCACTGCAATTCACAAACGTGCAGAGTTATAAATGAGAACTCTCGTCCACAAATATATTGAGGGAAGGCAACGAAGAGGATTTGAAAGCAAGGCAGATTTGCAGGAAACAGATTTCAGGAGGTAGATTCGACTCGCCTTTAAAGCACATGAAAAGCGGCAAAACGTTGACAATGATGCCCTTGGCCAAAAAGGGCGTATGCGTTTTTTCCTGAATATATTCAGGAAAAAACGCATACGCCCTTTTTGGCCAACCAAGCAAGCCGGAAGGGCAAATCAGCGCTACAAAGAAGTCTCGCTTGCCCTCGGTCAAAAGGGCCATGCTGAACAAAGTGTAAAAACCAGAAAAGCAGGACAGGCCATGGAGACATGGGAGCCTTGCTACGCTGATGGGCGGGATGTAAATTGCCAACAGGCACTCTGGAGAAGAGTACGGTGTGTCCTGAAACAAGTAATAAACACAGCGTAGAGAGCATAGGGCACTTCCACTCATGGGCGTATAAATTGGGAAAACTAAAAATCAACAAGACACAGGCACCCTAAAGTTTACGGCTGCTCTGTTTCCAAGAATCTCCGCTTCGGTACACCTTCAATATCCCAGGAAAGAGAAAAATGGATAAAGAAATGGTGGTACTTGGCACAATGGAATATCACTCAGCCATGAAATCAATGTCATAAGGCTAGTTAGCAGCATGATGAGTGGATTTAGGTACGATGATTCTAAGTGAAATAAGTCACACAGAAAAAGGCACTTATCCTAAGATATCGCTTATAGAGGGAATGTCAAAATCGCTAAACTTGAACTGAATTACAAAACAGAACTGAGGCACACCTTTAGAAGACACACTATGGCTGCTTAACCGGAAAGGTGAGGTGGGGTGATGCATAAAACAAGAGTTTGAAATTAGCTCAGACACCGCTCCATAAGCCAAATATGTAATAGACAAGGCCTACTCCCTGCTCAGTTAACTGGACTCAACAACCCCTAGTCACCGCACAAGAATATATCTGATTAGTATGAATCTGAAAACCTATGTATCGATATCTCTCTGCAAGTGAATCAAGAGGGTGTAAAGCGGCATAAACACAGCAGGGAAAAGCAGCCAAACCCCATTCTAAACATACATTACTTTAAAAAACCCACAAAGCAAAGACAGTGATATAGAGAGAAATTCTTACAAAATCCGTTCAGGGTCTCTGATGCAACCTGGATTGACCATATCTAGACCCACAGCTGGATGAGACATAAGGCTGGACACTCTTGGGGCTGAGAGGATTGGTGAGGTCGGGTGAGCAAATGCAGATACTTTAAAGTAACACCGCGGGGTACCCACCCCATGGGTCTCAAATCTCCAGGTACAAGGGAATCTTCCTACATCAAAACATGCATGGGAAACCCAGAAGATGGTATGCCGTGAGATCGGGAAAGGTTTCTAAAACGCACCTCATTTCTCCGCTCCTTGTGCTCGGGTTCGCCATTCCAGCCACTTGACTAACCATCTCCCTAATTGGAGAATCAGCACCTTTAACCTCCTCTTTCGTCCAGGTTGCAATTTGTCCTGAGGATGAAGGGGAAGACGGGGAAACAACGAGAGACTAGCCCTAGGTTTTGGGACAGGCACAGGTCACTCCATTTTCCCATCAGGAAGAAGAATGAACCACAGGCTCAGCCTTCCCCCCAGAACCAAAATAGGGCCTGAAGCAATCCTGCGCTTTTGCGGCCAGCTCCCAAAAAAGCGAGGAGACAAATGGAGCTCAGGGGCACTGCAATTCACAAACGTGCAGAGTTATAAATGAGAACTCTCGTCCACAAATATATTGAGGGAAGGCAACGAAGAGGATTTGAAAGCAAGGCAGATTTGCAGGAAACAGATTTCAGGAGGTAGATTCGACTCGCCTGTAAAGCACATGAAAAGCGGCAAAACGTTGACAATGATGCCCTTGGCCAAGAACGGCGTATGCGGTTTTTCCTGAATATATTCAGGAAAAACCGCATACGCCGTTTTTGGCCAACCAAGCAATCCGGAAGGGCAAATCAGCGCTACAAAGAAGTCTCGCTTGCCCTCGGTCAAAAGGGCCATGCTGAAAAAAGTGTAAAAACCAGAAAAGCAGGACAGGCCATGGAGACATGCGAGCCTTGCTACGCTGATGGGCGGGATGTAAATTGCCAACAGGCACTCTGGAGAAGTGTACGGTGTGTCCTGAAACAAGTAATAAACACAGCTTAGAGAGCATAGGGCACTTCCACTCATGGGCGTATAAATTGGGAAAACTAAAAATCAACAAGACACAGGCACCCTAAAGTTTACGGCTGCTCTGTTGCCAAGAACCTCCACTTCGGTACACCTTCAATATCCCAGGAAAGAGAAAAATGGATAAAGAAATGGTGGTACTTGGCACAATGCAATATCACTCAGCCATGAAATCAATGTCATAAGGCTAGTTAGCAGCATGATGAGTGGATTTAGGTACGATGATTCTAAGTGAAATAAGTCACACAGAAAAAGGCACTTATCCTAAGATATCGCTTATAGAGGGAATGTCAAACTCGCTACACTTGAACTGAATTACAAACAGAACAGAGTCACACCTTTAGAAGACACACTATGGCTGCTTAACTGGAAAGGTGAGGTGGGGTGATGCATAAAACAAGGGTTTGAAATTAGCTCAGACACCGCTCCATAAGCCAAATATGTAATAGACAAGGCCTACTCCCTGCTCAGTGAACTGGACTCAACACCCCCTAGTCACCGCACAAGAATATATCTGACTAGTATGAATCTGAAAACCTATGTATCGATATCTCTCTGCAAGTGAATCAAGAGGGTGTAAAGCGGCATCAACACAGCAGGGAAAAGCAGCCAAACCCCATTCTAAACATAAATTACTTTAAAAAACCCACAAAACAAAGACAGTGAAAGAGAGAGAAATTCTTACAAAATCCGTTCAGGGTCTCTGATGCAACCTGGATTGACCATATCTAGACCCACAGCTGGATGAGACATAAGGCTGGACACTCTTGGGGCTGAGAGGATTGGTGAGGTTGGGTGAGCAAACGCAGATACTTTAAAGTAACACTGCGGGGAACACACCCCATGGGTCTCAAATCTCCAGGTACAAGGGCATCTTCCTACATCAAAACATGCATGGGAAACCCAGAGAATTGTATGCCGTGAGATCGGGAAAGGCTTCTAAAACGCACCTCATTTCTCCTCTCCTTGTGCTCGGGTTCGCCATTCCAGCCACTTGACTAACCATCTCCCTAATTGAAGAATCAGCACCTTTAACCTCCTCTTTCGTCCAGGTTGCAATTTGTCCTGAGGATGAAGGGGAAGACGGGGAACCAACGAGAGACTAGCCCTAGGTGTTGGGACAGGCACAGGTCACTCCATTTTCCCATCAGGAAGAAGAATGAACCACAGGCTCAGCCTGCCCCCCAGAACCAAAATAGGGCCTGAAGCAATCCTGCGCTTTTGCGGCCAGCTCCCAAAAAAGCGAGGAGACAAATGGAGCTCAGGGGCACTGCAATTCACAAACGTGCAGAGTTATAAATGAGAACTCTCGTCCACAAATATATTGAGGGAAGGCAACGAAGAGGATTTGAAAGCAAGGCAGATTTGCAGGAAACAGATTTCAGGAGGTAGATTCGACTCGCCTTTAAAGCACATGAAAAGCGGCAAAACGTTGACAATGATGCCCTTGGCCAAAAAGGGCGTATGCGTTTTTTCCTGAATATATTCAGGAAAAAACGCATACGCCCTTTTTGGCCAACCAAGCAAGCCGGAAGGGCAAATCAGCGCTACAAAGAAGTCTCGCTTGCCCTCGGTCAAAAGGGCCATGCTGAACAAAGTGTAAAAACCAGAAAAGCAGGACAGGCCATGGAGACATGGGAGCCTTGCTACGCTGATGGGCGGGATGTAAATTGCCAACAGGCACTCTGGAGAAGAGTACGGTGTGTCCTGAAACAAGTAATAAACACAGCGTAGAGAGCATAGGGCACTTCCACTCATGGGCGTATAAATTGGGAAAACTAAAAATCAACAAGACACAGGCACCCTAAAGTTTACGGCTGCTCTGTTTCCAAGAATCTCCGCTTCGGTACACCTTCAATATCCCAGGAAAGAGAAAAATGGATAAAGAAATGGTGGTACTTGGCACAATGGAATATCACTCAGCCATGAAATCAATGTCATAAGGCTAGTTAGCAGCATGATGAGTGGATTTAGGTACGATGATTCTAAGTGAAATAAGTCACACAGAAAAAGGCACTTATCCTAAGATATCGCTTATAGAGGGAATGTCAAAATCGCTAAACTTGAACTGAATTACAAAACAGAACAGAGGCACACCTTTAGAAGACACACTATGGCTGCTTAACCGGAAAGGTGAGGTGGGGTGATGCATAAAACAAGAGTTTGAAATTAGCTCAGACACCGCTCCATAAGCCAAATATGTAATAGACAAGGCCTACTCCCTGCTCAGTTAACTGGACTCAACAACCCCTAGTCACCGCACAAGAATATATCTGATTAGTATGAATCTGAAAACCTATGTATCGATATCTCTCTGCAAGTGAATCAAGAGGGTGTAAAGCGGCATAAACACAGCAGGGAAAAGCAGCCAAACCCCATTCTAAACATACATTACTTTAAAAAACCCACAAAGCAAAGACAGTGAAATAGAGAGAAATTCTTACAAAATCCGTTCAGGGTCTCTGATGCAACCTGGATTGACCATATCTAGACCCACAGCTGGATGAGACATAAGGCTGGACACTCTTGGGGCTGAGAGGATTGGTGAGGTCGGGTGAGCAAATGCAGATACTTTAAAGTAACACCGCGGGGTACCCACCCCATGGGTCTCAAATCTCCAGGTACAAGGGAATCTTCCTACATCAAAACATGCATGGTAAACCCAGAAGATGGTATGCCGTGAGATCGGGAAAGGTTTCTAAAACGCACCTCATTTCTCCCCTCCTTGTGCTCGGGTTCGCCATTCCAGCCACTTGACTAACCATCTCCCTAATTGGAGAATCAGCACCTTTAACCTCCTCTTTCGTCCAGGTTGCAATTTGTCCTGAGGATGAAGGGGAAGACGGGGAAACAACGAGAGACTAGCCCTAGGTGTTGGGACAGGCACAGGTCACTCCATTTTCCCATCAGGAAGAAGAATGAACCACAGGCTCAGCCTGCCCCCCAGAACCAAAATAGGGCCTGAAGCAATCCTGCGCTTTTGCGGCCAGCTCCCAAAAAAGCGAGGAGACAAATGGAGCTCAGGGGCACTGCAATTCACAAACGTGCAGAGTTATAAATGAGAACTCTCGTCCACAAATATATTGAGGGAAGGCAACGAAGAGGATTTGAAAGCAAGGCAGATTTGCAGGAAACAGATTTCAGGAGGTAGATTCGACTCGCCTGTAAAGCACATGAAAAGCGGCAAAACGTTGACAATGATGCCCTTGGCCAAGAACGGCGTATGCGGTTTCTCCTGAATATATTCAGGAAAAAACGCATACGCCGTTTTTGGCCAACCAAGCAAGCCGGAAGGGCAAATCAGCGCTACAAAGAAGTCTCGCTTGCCCTCGGTCAAAAGGGCCATGCTGAAAAAAGTGTAAAAACCAGAAAAGCAGGACAGGCCATGGAGACATGCGAGCCTTGCTACGCTGATGGGCGGGATGTAAATTGCCAACAGGCACTCTGGAGAAGTGTACGGTGTGTCCTGAAACAAGTAATAAACACAGCTTAGAGAGCATAGGGCACTTCCACTCATGGGCGTATAAATTGGGAAAACTAAAAATCAACAAGACACAGGCACCCTAAAGTTTACGGCTGCTCTGTTGCCAAGAACCTCCACTTCGGTACACCTTCAATATCCCAGGAAAGAGAAAAATGGATAAAGAAATGGTGGTACTTGGCACAATGCAATATCACTCAGCCATGAAATCAATGTCATAAGGCTAGTTAGCAGCATGATGAGTGGATTTAGGTACGATGATTCTAAGTGAAATAAGTCACACAGAAAAAGGCACTTATCCTAAGATATCACTTATAGAGGGAATGTCAAAATCGCTACACTTGAACTGAATTACAAACAGAACAGAGTCACACCTTTAGAAGACACACTATGGCTGCTTAACTGGAAAGGTGAGGTGGGGTGATGCATAAAACAAGGGTTTGAAATTAGCTCAGACACCGCTCCATAAGCCAAATATGTAATAGACAAGGCCTACTCCCTGCTCAGTGAACTGGACTCAACACCCCCTAGTCACCGCACAAGAATATATCTGACTAGTATGAATCTGAAAACCTATGTATCGATATCTCTCTGCAAGTGAATCAAGAGGGTGTAAAGCGGCATCAACACAGCAGGGAAAAGCAGCCAAACCCCATTCTAAACATAAATTACTTTAAAAAACCCACAAAACAAAGACAGTGAAAGAGAGAGAAATTCTTACAAAATCCGTTCAGGGTCTCTGATGCAACCTGGATTGACCATATCTAGACCCACAGCTGGATGAGACATAAGGCTGGACACTCTTGGGGCTGAGAGGATTGGTGAGGTTGGGTGAGCAAACGCAGATACTTTAAAGTAACACTGCGGGGAACACACCCCATGGGTCTCAAATCTCCAGGTACAAGGGCATCTTCCTACATCAAAACATGCATGGGAAACCCAGAGAATTGTATGCCGTGAGATCGGGAAAGGCTTCTAAAACGCACCTCATTTCTCCTCTCCTTGTGCTCGGGTTCGCCATTCCAGCCACTTGACTAACCATCTCCCTAATTGGAGAATCAGCACCTTTAACCTCCTCTTTCGTCCAGGTTGCAATTTGTCCTGAGGATGAAGGGGAAGACAGGGAAACAACGAGAGACTAGCCCTAGGTGTTGGGACAGGCACAGGTCACTCCATTTTCCCATCAGGAAGAAGAATGAACCACAGGCTCAGCCTGCCCCCCAGAACCAAAATAGGGCCTGAAGCAATCCTGCGCTTTTGCGGCCAGCTCCCAAAAAAGCGAGGAGACAAATGGAGCTCAGGGGCACTGCAATTCACAAACATGCAGAGTTATAAATGAGAACTCTCGTCCACAAATATATTGAGGGAAGGCAACGAAGAGGATTTGAAAGCAAGGCAGATTTGCAGGAAACAGATTTCAGGAGGTAGATTCGACTCGCCTTTAAAGCACATGAAAAGCGGCAAAACGTTGACAATGATGCCCTTGGCCAAAAAGGGCGTATGCGTTTTTTCCTGAATATATTCAGGAAAAAACGCATACGCCCTTTTTGGCCAACCAAGCAAGCCGGAAGGGCAAATCAGCGCTACAAAGAAGTCTCGCTTGCCCTCGGTCAAAAGGGCCATGCTGAACAAAGTGTAAAAACCAGAAAAGCAGGACAGGCCATGGAGACATGGGAGCCTTGCTACGCTGATGGGCGGGATGTAAATTGCCAACAGGCACTCTGGAGAAGAGTACGGTGTGTCCTGAAACAAGTAATAAACACAGCGTAGAGAGCATAGGGCACTTCCACTCATGGGCGTATAAATTGGGAAAACTAAAAATCAACAAGACACAGGCACCCTAAAGTTTACGGCTGCTCTGTTTCCAAGAATCTCCGCTTCGGTACACCTTCAATATCCCAGGAAAGAGAAAAATGGATAAAGAAATGGTGGTACTTGGCACAATGGAATATCACTCAGCCATGAAATCAATGTCATAAGGCTAGTTAGCAGCATGATGAGTGGATTTAGGTACGATGATTCTAAGTGAAATAAGTCACACAGAAAAAGGCACTTATCCTAAGATATCGCTTATAGAGGGAATGTCAAAATCGCTAAACTTGAACTGAATTACAAAACAGAACAGAGGCACACCTTTAGAAGACACACTATGGCTGCTTAACCGGAAAGGTGAGGTGGGGTGATGCATAAAACAAGAGTTTGAAATTAGCTCAGACACCGCTCCATAAGCCAAATATGTAATAGACAAGGCCTACTCCCTGCTCAGTTAACTGGACTCAACAACCCCTAGTCACCGCACAAGAATATATCTGATTAGTATGAATCTGAAAACCTATGTATCGATATCTCTCTGCAAGTGAATCAAGAGGGTGTAAAGCGGCATAAACACAGCAGGGAAAAGCAGCCAAACCCCATTCTAAACATACATTACTTTAAAAAACCCACAAAGCAAAGACAGTGAAATAGAGAGAAATTCTTACAAAATCCGTTCAGGGTCTCTGATGCAACCTGGATTGACCATATCTAGACCCACAGCTGGATGAGACATAAGGCTGGACACTCTTGGGGCTGAGAGGATTGGTGAGGTCGGGTGAGCAAATGCAGATACTTTAAAGTAACACCGCGGGGTACCCACCCCATGGGTCTCAAATCTCCAGGTACAAGGGAATCTTCCTACATCAAAACATGCATGGGAAACCCAGAAGATGGTATGCCGTGAGATCGGGAAAGGTTTCTAAAACGCACCTCATTTCTCCCCTCCTTGTGCTCGGGTTCGCCATTCCAGCCACTTGACTAACCATCTCCCTAATTGGAGAATCAGCACCTTTAACCTCCTCTTTCGTCCAGGTTGCAATTTGTCCTGAGGATGAAGGGGAAGACGGGGAAACAACGAGAGACTAGCCCTAGGTGTTGGGACAGGCACAGGTCACTCCATTTTCCCATCAGGAAGAAGAATGAACCACAGGCTCAGCCTGCCCCCCAGAACCAAAATAGGGCCTGAAGCAATCCTGCGCTTTTGCGGCCAGCTCCCAAAAAAGCGAGGAGACAAATGGAGCTCAGGGGCACTGCAATTCACAAACGTGCAGAGTTATAAATGAGAACTCTCGTCCACAAATATATTGAGGGAAGGCAACGAAGAGGATTTGAAAGCAAGGCAGATTTGCAGGAAACAGATTTCAGGAGGTAGATTCGACTCGCCTGTAAAGCACATGAAAAGCGGCAAAACGTTGACAATGATGCCCTTGGCCAAGAACGGCGTATGCGGTTTTTCCTGAATATATTCAGGAAAAAACGCATACGCCGTTTTTGGCCAACCAAGCAAGCCGGAAGGGCAAATCAGCGCTACAAAGAAGTCTCGCTTGCCCTCGGTCAAAAGGGCCATGCTGAAAAAAGTGTAAAAACCAGAAAAGCAGGACAGGCCATGGAGACATGCGAGCCTTGCTACGCTGATGGGCGGGATGTAAATTGCCAACAGGCACTCTGGAGAAGTGTACGGTGTGTCCTGAAACAAGTAATAAACACAGCGTAGAGAGCATAGGGCACTTCCACTCATGGGCGTATAAATTGGGAAAACTAAAAATCAACAAGACACAGGCACCCTAAAGTTTACGGCTGCTCTGTTGCCAAGAACCTCCACTTCGGTACACCTTCAATATCCCAGGAAAGAGAAAAATGGATAAAGAAATGGTGGTACTTGGCACAATGCAATATCACTCAGCCATGAAATCAATGTCATAAGGCTAGTTAGCAGCATGATGAGTGGATTTAGGTACGATGATTCTAAGTGAAATAAGTGACACAGAAAAAGGCACTTATCCTAAGATATCGCTTATAGAGGGAATGTCAAAATCGCTACACTTGAACTGAATTACAAACAGAACAGAGTCACACCTTTAGAAGACACACTATGGCTGCTTAACTGGAAAGGTGAGGTGGGGTGATGCATAAAACAAGAGTTTGAAATTAGCTCAGACACCGCTCCATAAGCCAAATATGTAATAGACAAGGCCTACTCCCTGCTCAGTGAACTGGACTCAACGCCCCCTAGTCACCGCACAAGAATATATCTGACTAGTATGAATCTGAAAACCTATGTATCGATATCTCTCTGCAAGTGAATCAAGAGGGTGTAAAGCGGCATCAACACAGCAGGGAAAAGCAGCCAAACCCCATTCTAAACATAAATTACTTTAAAAAACCCACAAAACAAAGACAGTGAAAGAGAGAGAAATTCTTACAAAATCCGTTCAGGGTCTCTGATGCAACCTGGATTGACCATATCTAGACCCACAGCTGGATGAGACATAAGGCTGGACACTCTTGGGGCTGAGAGGATTGGTGAGGTTGGGTGAGCAAACGCAGATACTTTAAAGTAACTCTGCGGGGAACACACCCCATGGGTCTCAAATCTCCAGGTACAAGGGCATCTTCCTACATCAAAACATGCATGGGAAACCCAGAGAATTGTATGCTGTGAGATCGGGAAAGGCTTCTAAAACGCACCTCATTTCTCCTCTCCTTGTGCTCGGGTTCGCCATTCCAGCCACTTGACTAACCATCTCCCTAATTGGAGAATCAGCACCTTTAACCTCCTCTTTCGTCCAGGTTGCAATTTGTCCTGAGGATGAAGGGGAAGACGGGGAAACAACGAGAGACTAGCCCTAGGTGTTGGGACAGGCACAGGTCACTCCATTTTCCCATCAGGAAGAAGAATGAACCACAGGCTCAGCCTGCCCCCCAGAACCAAAATAGGGCCTGAAGCAATCCTGCGCTTTTGCGGCCAGCTCCCAAAAAAGCGAGGAGACAAATGGAGCTCAGGGGCACTGCAATTCACAAACGTGCAGAGTTATAAATGATATCTCTCGTCCACAAATATATTGAGGGAAGGCAACGAAGAGGATTTGAAAGCAAGGCAGATTTGCAGGAAACAGATTTCAGGAGGTAGATTCGACTCGCCTTTAAAGCACATGAAAAGCGGCAAAACGTTGACAATGATGCCCTTGGCCAAAAAGGGCGTATGCGTTTTTTCCTGAATATATTCAGGAAAAAACGCATACGCCCTTTTTGGCCAACCAAGCAAGCCGGAAGGGCAAATCAGCGCTACAAAGAAGTCTCGCTTGCCCTCGGTCAAAAGGGCCATGCTGAACAAAGTGTAAAAACCAGAAAAGCAGGACAGGCCATGGAGACATGGGAGCCTTGCTACGCTGATGGGCGGGATGTAAATTGCCAACAGGCACTCTGGAGAAGAGTACGGTGTGTCCTGAAACAAGTAATAAACACAGCGTAGAGAGCATAGGGCACTTCCACTCATGGGCGTATAAATTGGGAAAACTAAAAATCAACAAGACACAGGCACCCTAAAGTTTACGGCTGCTCTGTTTCCAAGAATCTCCGCTTCGGTACACCTTCAATATCCCAGGAAAGAGAAAAATGGATAAAGAAATGGTGGTACTTGGCACAATGGAATATCACTCAGCCATGAAATCAATGTCAAAAGGCTAGTTAGCAGCATGATGAGTGGATTTAGGTACGATGATTCTAAGTGAAATAAGTCACACAGAAAAAGGCACTTATCCTAAGATATCGCTTATAGAGGGAATGTCAAAATCGCTAAACTTGAACTGAATTACAAAACAGAACAGAGGCACACCTTTAGAAGACACACTATGGCTGCTTAACCGGAAAGGTGAGGTGGGGTGATGCATAAAACAAGAGTTTGAAATTAGCTCAGACACCGCTCCATAAGCCAAATATGTAATAGACAAGGCCTACTCCCTGCTCAGTTAACTGGACTCAACAACCCCTAGTCACCGCACAAGAATATATCTGATTAGTATGAATCTGAAAACCTATGTATCGATATCTCTCTGCAAGTGAATCAAGAGGGTGTAAAGCGGCATAAACACAGCAGGGAAAAGCAGCCAAACCCCATTCTAAACATACATTACTTTAAAAAACCCACAAAGCAAAGACAGTGAAATAGAGAGAAATTCTTACAAAATCCGTTCAGGGTCTCTGATGCAACCTGGATTGACCATATCTAGACCCACAGCTGGATGAGACATAAGGCTGGACACTCTTGGGGCTGAGAGGATTGGTGAGGTCGGGTGAGCAAATGCAGATACTTTAAAGTAACACCGCGGGGTACCCACCCCATGGGTCTCAAATCTCCAGGTACAAGGGAATCTTCCTACATCAAAACATGCATGGGAAACCCAGAAGATGGTATGCCGTGAGATCGGGAAAGGTTTCTAAAACGCACCTCATTTCTCCCCTCCTTGTGCTCGGGTTCGCCATTCCAGCCACTTGACTAACCATCTCCCTAATTGGAGAATCAGCACCTTTAACCTCCTCTTTCGTCCAGGTTGCAATTTGTCCTGAGGATGAAGGGGAAGACGGGGAAACAACGAGAGACTAGCCCTAGGTGTTGGGACAGGCACAGGTCACTCCATTTTCCCATCAGGAAGAAGAATGAACCACAGGCTCAGCCTGCCCCCCAGAACCAAAATAGGGCCTGAAGCAATCCTGCGCTTTTGCGGCCAGCTCCCAAAAAAGCGAGGAGACAAATGGAGCTCAGGGGCACTGCAATTCACAAACGTGCAGAGTTATAAATGAGAACTCTCGTCCACAAATATATTGAGGGAAGGCAACGAAGAGGATTTGAAAGCAAGGCAGATTTGCAGGAAACAGATTTCAGGAGGTAGATTCGACTCGCCTGTAAAGCACATGAAAAGCGGCAAAACGTTGACAATGATGCCCTTGGCCAAGAACGGCGTATGCGGTTTTTCCTGAATATATTCAGGAAAAAACGCATACGCCGTTTTTGGCCAACCAAGCAAGCCGGAAGGGCAAATCAGCGCTACAAAGAAGTCTCGCTTGCCCTCGGTCAAAAGGGCCATGCTGAAAAAAGTGTAAAAACCAGAAAAGCAGGACAGGCCATGGAGACATGCGAGCCTTGCTACGCTGATGGGCGGGATGTAAATTGCCAACAGGCACTCTGGAGAAGTGTACGGTGTGTCCTGAAACAAGTAATAAACACAGCTTAGAGAGCATAGGGCACTTCCACTCATGGGCGTATAAATTGGGAAAACTAAAAATCAACAAGACACAGGCACCCTAAAGTTTACGGCTGCTCTGTTGCCAAGAACCTCCACTTCGGTACACCTTCAATATCCCAGGAAAGAGAAAAATGGATAAAGAAATGGTGGTACTTGGCACAATGCAATATCACTCAGCCATGAAATCAATGTCATAAGGCTAGTTAGCAGCATGATGAGTGGATTTAGGTACGATGATTCTAAGTGAAATAAGTGACACAGAAAAAGGCACTTATCCTAAGATATCGCTTATAGAGGGAATGTCAAAATCGCTACACTTGAACTGAATTACAAACAGAACAGAGTCACACCTTTAGAAGACACACTATGGCTGCTTAACTGGAAAGGTGAGGTGGGGTGATGCATAAAACAAGAGTTTGAAATTAGCTCAGACACCGCTCCATAAGCCAAATATGTAATAGACAAGGCCTACTCCCTGCTCAGTGAACTGGACTCAACGCCCCCTAGTCACCGCACAAGAATATATCTGACTAGTATGAATCTGAAAACCTATGTATCGATATCTCTCTGCAAGTGAATCAAGAGGGTGTAAAGCGGCATCAACACAGCAGGGAAAAGCAGCCAAACCCCATTCTAAACATAAATTACTTTAAAAAACCCACAAAACAAAGACAGTGAAAGAGAGAGAAATTCTTACAAAATCCGTTCAGGGTCTCTGATGCAACCTGGATTGACCATATCTAGACCCACAGCTGGATGAGACATAAGGCTGGACACTCTTGGGGCTGAGAGGATTGGTGAGGTTGGGTGAGCAAACGCAGATACTTTAAAGTAACTCTGCGGGGAACACACCCCATGGGTCTCAAATCTCCAGGTACAAGGGCATCTTCCTACATCAAAACATGCATGGGAAACCCAGAGAATTGTATGCTGTGAGATCGGGAAAGGCTTCTAAAACGCACCTCATTTCTCCTCTCCTTGTGCTCGGGTTCGCCATTCCAGCCACTTGACTAACCATCTCCCTAATTGGAGAATCAGCACCTTTAACCTCCTCTTTCGTCCAGGTTGCAATTTGTCCTGAGGATGAAAGGGAAGACGGGGAAACAACGAGAGACTAGCCCTAGGTGTTGGGACAGGCACAGGTCACTCCATTTTCCCATCAGGAAGAAGAATGAACCACAGGCTCAGCCTGCCCCCCAGAACCAAAATAGGGCCTGAAGCAATCCTGCGCTTTTGCGGCCAGCTCCCAAAAAAGCGAGGAGACAAATGGAGCTCAGGGGCACTGCAATTCACAAACGTGCAGAGTTATAAATGATATCTCTCGTCCACAAATATATTGAGGGAAGGCAACGAAGAGGATTTGAAAGCAAGGCAGATTTGCAGGAAACAGATTTCAGGAGGTAGATTCGACTCGCCTTTAAAGCACATGAAAAGCGGCAAAACGTTGACAATGATGCCCTTGGCCAAAAAGGGCGTATGCGTTTTTTCCTGAATATATTCAGGAAAAAACGCATACGCCCTTTTTGGCCAACCAAGCAAGCCGGAAGGGCAAATCAGCGCTACAAAGAAGTCTCGCTTGCCCTCGGTCAAAAGGGCCATGCTGAACAAAGTGTAAAAACCAGAAAAGCAGGACAGGCCATGGAGACATGGGAGCCTTGCTACGCTGATGGGCGGGATGTAAATTGCCAACAGGCACTCTGGAGAAGAGTACGGTGTGTCCTGAAACAAGTAATAAACACAGCGTAGAGAGCATAGGGCACTTCCACTCATGGGCGTATAAATTGGGAAAACTAAAAATCAACAAGACACAGGCACCCTAAAGTTTACGGCTGCTCTGTTTCCAAGAATCTCCGCTTCGGTACACCTTCAATATCCCAGGAAAGAGAAAAATGGATAAAGAAATGGTGGTACTTGGCACAATGGAATATCACTCAGCCATGAAATCAATGTCAAAAGGCTAGTTAGCAGCATGATGAGTGGATTTAGGTACGATGATTCTAAGTGAAATAAGTCACACAGAAAAAGGCACTTATCCTAAGATATCGCTTATAGAGGGAATGTCAAAATCGCTAAACTTGAACTGAATTACAAAACAGAACAGAGGCACACCTTTAGAAGACACACTATGGCTGCTTAACCGGAAAGGTGAGGTGGGGTGATGCATAAAACAAGAGTTTGAAATTAGCTCAGACACCGCTCCATAAGCCAAATATGTAATAGACAAGGCCTACTCCCTGCTCAGTTAACTGGACTCAACAACCCCTAGTCACCGCACAAGAATATATCTGATTAGTATGAATCTGAAAACCTATGTATCGATATCTCTCTGCAAGTGAATCAAGAGGGTGTAAAGCGGCATAAACACAGCAGGGAAAAGCAGCCAAACCCCATTCTAAACATACATTACTTTAAAAAACCCACAAAGCAAAGACAGTGAAATAGAGAGAAATTCTTACAAAATCCGTTCAGGGTCTCTGATGCAACCTGGATTGACCATATCTAGACCCACAGCTGGATGAGACATAAGGCTGGACACTCTTGGGGCTGAGAGGATTGGTGAGGTCGGGTGAGCAAATGCAGATACTTTAAAGTAACACCGCGGGGTACCCACCCCATGGGTCTCAAATCTCCAGGTACAAGGGAATCTTCCTACATCAAAACATGCATGGGAAACCCAGAAGATGGTATGCCGTGAGATCGGGAAAGGTTTCTAAAACGCACCTCATTTCTCCCCTCCTTGTGCTCGGGTTCGCCATTCCAGCCACTTGACTAACCATCTCCCTAATTGGAGAATCAGCACCTTTAACCTCCTCTTTCGTCCAGGTTGCAATTTGTCCTGAGGATGAAGGGGAAGACGGGGAAACAACGAGAGACTAGCCCTAGGTGTTGGGACAGGCACAGGTCACTCCATTTTCCCATCAGGAAGAAGAATGAACCACAGGCTCAGCCTGCCCCCCAGAACCAAAATAGGGCCTGAAGCAATCCTGCGCTTTTGCGGCCAGCTCCCAAAAAAGCGAGGAGACAAATGGAGCTCAGGGGCACTGCAATTCACAAACGTGCAGAGTTATAAATGAGAACTCTCGTCCACAAATATATTGAGGGAAGGCAACGAAGAGGATTTGAAAGCAAGGCAGATTTGCAGGAAACAGATTTCAGGAGGTAGATTCGACTCGCCTGTAAAGCACATGAAAAGCGGCAAAACGTTGACAATGATGCCCTTGGCCAAGAACGGCGTATGCGGTTTTTCCTGAATATATTCAGGAAAAAACGCATACGCCGTTTTTGGCCAACCAAGCAAGCCGGAAGGGCAAATCAGCGCTACAAAGAAGTCTCGCTTGCCCTCGGTCAAAAGGGCCATGCTGAAAAAAGTGTAAAAACCAGAAAAGCAGGACAGGCCATGGAGACATGCGAGCCTTGCTACGCTGATGGGCGGGATGTAAATTGCCAACAGGCACTCTGGAGAAGTGTACGGTGTGTCCTGAAACAAGTAATAAACACAGCTTAGAGAGCATAGGGCACTTCCACTCATGGGCGTATAAATTGGGAAAACTAAAAATCAACAAGACACAGGCACCCTAAAGTTTATGGCTGCTCTGTTGCCAAGAACCTCCACTTCGGTACACCTTCAATATCCCAGGAAAGAGAAAAATGGATAAAGAAATGGTGGTACTTGGCACAATGCAATATCACTCAGCCATGAAATCAATGTCATAAGGCTAGTTAGCAGCATGATGAGTGGATTTAGGTACGATGATTCTAAGTGAAATAAGTGACACAGAAAAAGGCACTTATCCTAAGATATCGCTTATAGAGGGAATGTCAAAATCGCTACACTTGAACTGAATTACAAACAGAACAGAGTCACACCTTTAGAAGACACACTATGGCTGCTTAACTGGAAAGGTGAGGTGGGGTGATGCATAAAACAAGGGTTTGAAATTAGCTCAGACACCGCTCCATAAGCCAAATATGTAATAGACAAGGCCTACTCCCTGCTCAGTGAACTGGACTCAACGCCCCATAGTCACCGCACAAGAATATATCTGACTAGTATGAATCTGAAAACCTATGTATCGATATCTCTCTGCAAGTGAATCAAGAGGGTGTAAAGCAGCATCAACACAGCAGGGAAAAGCAGCCAAACCCCATTCTAAACATAAATTACTTTAAAAAACCCACAAAACAAAGACAGTGAAAGAGAGAGAAATTCTTACAAAATCCGTTCAGGGTCTCTGATGCAACCTGGATTGACCATATCTAGACCCACAGCTGGATGAGACATAAGGCTGGACACTCTTGGGGCTGAGAGGATTGGTGAGGTTGGGTGAGCAAACGCAGATACTTTAAAGTAACTCTGCGGGGAACACACCCCATGGGTCTCAAATCTCCAGGTACAAGGGCATCTTCCTACATCAAAACATGCATGGGAAACCCAGAGAATTGTATGCTGTGAGATCGGGAAAGGCTTCTAAAACGCACCTCATTTCTCCTCTCCTTGTGCTCGGGTTCGCCATTCCAGCCACTTGACTAACCATCTCCCTAATTGGAGAATCAGCACCTTTAACCTCCTCTTTCGTCCAGGTTGCAATTTGTCCTGAGGATGAAGGGGAAGACGGGGAAACAACGAGAGACTAGCCCTAGGTGTTGGGACAGGCACAGGTCACTCCATTTTCCCATCAGGAAGAAGAATGAACCACAGGCTCAGCCTGCCCCCCAGAACCAAAATAGGGCCTGAAGCAATCCTGCGCTTTTGCGGCCAGCTCCCAAAAAAGCGAGGAGACAAATGGAGCTCAGGGGCACTGCAATTCACAAACGTGCAGAGTTATAAATGATATCTCTCGTCCACAAATATATTGAGGGAAGGCAACGAAGAGGATTTGAAAGCAAGGCAGATTTGCAGGAAACAGATTTCAGGAGGTAGATTCGACTCGCCTTTAAAGCACATGAAAAGCGGCAAAACGTTGACAATGATGCCCTTGGCCAAAAAGGGCGTATGCGTTTTTTCCTGAATATATTCAGGAAAAAACGCATACGCCCTTTTTGGCCAACCAAGCAAGCCGGAAGGGCAAATCAGCGCTACAAAGAAGTCTCGCTTGCCCTCGGTCAAAAGGGCCATGCTGAACAAAGTGTAAAAACCAGAAAAGCAGGACAGGCCATGGAGACATGGGAGCCTTGCTACGCTGATGGGCGGGATGTAAATTGCCAACAGGCACTCTGGAGAAGAGTACGGTGTGTCCTGAAACAAGTAATAAACACAGCGTAGAGAGCATAGGGCACTTCCACTCATGGGCGTATAAATTGGGAAAACTAAAAATCAACAAGACACAGGCACCCTAAAGTTTACGGCTGCTCTGTTTCCAAGAATCTCCGCTTCGGTACACCTTCAATATCCCAGGAAAGAGAAAAATGGATAAAGAAATGGTGGTACTTGGCACAATGGAATATCACTCAGCCATGAAATCAATGTCATAAGGCTAGTTAGCAGCATGATGAGTGGATTTAGGTACAATGATTCTAAGTGAAATAAGTCACACAGAAAAAGGCACTTATCCTAAGATATCGCTTATAGAGGGAATGTCAAAATCGCTAAACTTGAACTGAATTACAAAACAGAACAGAGGCACACCTTTAGAAGACACACTATGGCTGCTTAACCGGAAAGGTGAGGTGGGGTGATGCATAAAACAAGAGTTTGAAATTAGCTCAGACACCGCTCCATAAGCCAAATATGTAATAGACAAGGCCTACTCCCTGCTCAGTTAACTGGACTCAACAACCCCTAGTCACCGCACAAGAATATATCTGATTAGTATGAATCTGAAAACCTATGTATCGATATCTCTCTGCAAGTGAATCAAGAGGGTGTAAAGCGGCATAAACACAGCAGGGAAAAGCAGCCAAACCCCATTCTAAACATACATTACTTTAAAAAACCCACAAAGCAAAGACAGTGAAATAGAGAGAAATTCTTACAAAATCCGTTCAGGGTCTCTGATGCAACCTGGATTGACCATATCTAGACCCACAGCTGGATGAGACATAAGGCTGGACACTCTTGGGGCTGAGAGGATTGGTGAGGTCGGGTGAGCAAATGCAGATACTTTAAAGTAACACCGCGGGGTACCCACCCCATGGGTCTCAAATCTCCAGGTACAAGGGAATCTTCCTACATCAAAACATGCATGGGAAACCCAGAAGATGGTATGCCGTGAGATCGGGAAAGGTTTCTAAAACGCACCTCATTTCTCCCCTCCTTGTGCTCGGGTTCGCCATTCCAGCCACTTGACTAACCATCTCCCTAATTGGAGAATCAGCACCTTTAACCTCCTCTTTCGTCCAGGTTGCAATTTGTCCTGAGGATGAAGGGGAAGACGGGGAAACAATGAGAGACTAGCCCTAGGTGTTGGGACAGGCACAGGTCACTCCATTTTCCCATCAGGAAGAAGAATGAACCACAGGCTCAGCCTGCCCCCCAGAACCAAAATAGGGCCTGAAGCAATCCTGCGCTTTTGCGGCCAGCTCCCAAAAAAGCGAGGAGACAAATGGAGCTCAGGGGCACTGCAATTCACAAACGTGCAGAGTTATAAATGAGAACTCTCGTCCACAAATATATTGAGGGAAGGCAACGAAGAGGATTTGAAAGCAAGGCAGATTTGCAGGAAACAGATTTCAGGAGGTAGATTCGACTCGCCTTTAAAGCACATGAAAAGCGGCAAAACGTTGACAATGATGCCCTTGGCCAAAAAGGGCGTATGCGTTTTTTCCTGAATATATTCAGGAAAAAACGCATACGCCCTTTTTGGCCAACCAAGCAAGCCGGAAGGGCAAATCAGCGCTACAAAGAAGTCTCGCTTGCCCTCGGTCAAAAGGGCCATGCTGAACAAAGTGTAAAAACCAGAAAAGCAGGACAGGCCATGGAGACATGGGAGCCTTGCTACGCTGATGGGCGGGATGTAAATTGCCAACAGGCACTCTGGAGAAGAGTACGGTGTGTCCTGAAACAAGTAATAAACACAGCGTAGAGAGCATAGGGCACTTCCACTCATGGGCGTATAAATTGGGAAAACTAAAAATCAACAAGACACAGGCACCCTAAAGTTTACGGCTGCTCTGTTTCCAAGAATCTCCGCTTCGGTACACCTTCAATATCCCAGGAAAGAGAAAAATGGATAAAGAAATGGTGGTACTTGGCACAATGGAATATCACTCAGCCATGAAATCAATGTCATAAGGCTAGTTAGCAGCATGATGAGTGGATTTAGTTACAATGATTCTAAGTGAAATAAGTCACACAGAAAAAGGCACTTATCCTAAGATATCGCTTATAGAGGGAATGTCAAAATCGCTAAACTTGAACTGAATTACAAAACAGAACAGAGGCACACCTTTAGAAGACACACTATGGCTGCTTAACCGGAAAGGTGAGGTGGGGTGATGCATAAAACAAGAGTTTGAAATTAGCTCAGACACCGCTCCATAAGCCAAATATGTAATAGACAAGGCCTACTCCCTGCTCAGTTAACTGGACTCAACAACCCCTAGTCACCGCACAAGAATATATCTGATTAGTATGAATCTGAAAACCTATGTATCGATATCTCTCTGCAAGTGAATCAAGAGGGTGTAAAGCGGCATAAACACAGCAGGGAAAAGCAGCCAAACCCCATTCTAAACATACATTACTTTAAAAAACCCACAAAGCAAAGACAGTGAAATAGAGAGAAATTCTTACAAAATCCGTTCAGGGTCTCTGATGCAACCTGGATTGACCATATCTAGACCCACAGCTGGATGAGACATAAGGCTGGACACTCTTGGGGCTGAGAGGATTGGTGAGGTCGGGTGAGCAAATGCAGATACTTTAAAGTAACACCGCGGGGTACCCACCCCATGGGTCTCAAATCTCCAGGTACAAGGGAATCTTCCTACATCAAAACATGCATGGGAAACCCAGAAGATGGTATGCCGTGAGATCGGGAAAGGTTTCTAAAACGCACCTCATTTCTCCCCTCCTTGTGCTCGGGTTCGCCATTCCAGCCACTTGACTAACCATCTCCCTAATTGGAGAATCAGCACCTTTAACCTCCTCTTTCGTCCAGGTTGCAATTTGTCCTGAGGATGAAGGGGAAGACGGGGAAACAACGAGAGACTAGCCCTAGGTGTTGGGACAGGCACAGGTCACTCCATTTTCCCATCAGGAAGAAGAATGAACCACAGGCTCAGCCTGCCCCCCAGAACCAAAATAGGGCCTGAAGCAATCCTGCGCTTTTGCGGCCAGCTCCCAAAAAAGCGAGGAGACAAATGGAGCTCAGGGGCACTGCAATTCACAAACGTGCAGAGTTATAAATGAGAACTCTCGTCCACAAATATATTGAGGGAAGGCAACGAAGAGGATTTGAAAGCAAGGCAGATTTGCAGGAAACAGATTTCAGGAGGTAGATTCGACTCGCCTGTAAAGCACATGAAAAGCGGCAAAACGTTGACAATGATGCCCTTGGCCAAGAACGGCGTATGCGGTTTTTCCTGAATATATTCAGGAAAAAACGCATACGCCGTTTTTGGCCAACCAAGCAAGCCGGAAGGGCAAATCAGCGCTACAAAGAAGTCTCGCTTGCCCTCGGTCAAAAGGGCCATGCTGAAAAAAGTGTAAAAACCAGAAAAGCAGGACAGGCCATGGAGACATGGGAGCCTTGCTACGCTGATGGGCGGGATGTAAATTGCCAACAGGCACTCTGGAGAAGTGTACGGTGTGTCCTGAAACAAGTAATAAACACAGCGTAGAGAGCATAGGGCACTTCCACTCATGGGCGTATAAATTGGGAAAACTAAAAATCAACAAGACACAGGCACCCTAAAGTTTACGGCTGCTCTGTTGCCAAGAACCTCCACTTCGGTACACCTTCAATATCCCAGGAAAGAGAAAAATGGATAAAGAAATGGTGGTACTTGGCACAATGCAATATCACTCAGCCATGAAATCAATGTCATAAGGCTAGTTAGCAGCATGATGAGTGGATTTAGGTACGATGATTCTAAGTGAAAAAAGTCACACAGAAAAAGGCACTTATCCTAGGATATCGCTTATAGAGGGAATGTCAAAATCGCTACACTTGAACTGAATTACAAACAGAACAGAGTCACACCTTTAGAAGACACACTATGGCTGCTTAACTGGAAAGGTGAGGTGGGGTGATGCATAAAACAAGGGTTAGAAATTAGCTCAGACACCGCTCCATAAGCCAAATATGTAATAGACAAGGCCTACTCCCTGCTCAGTGAACTGGACTCAACGCCCCCTAGTCACCGCACAAGAATATATCTGACTAGTATGAATCTGAAAACCTATGTATCGATATCTCTCTGCAAGTGAATCAAGAGGGTGTAAAGCGGCATCAACACAGCAGGGAAAAGCAGCCAAACCCCATTCTAAACATAAATTACTTTAAAAAACCCACAAAACAAAGACAGTGAAAGAGAGAGAAATTCTTACAAAATCCGTTCAGGGTCTCTGATGCAACCTGGATTGACCATATCTAGACCCACAGCTGGATGAGACATAAGGCTGGACACTCTTGGGGCTGAGAGGATTGGTGAGGTTGGGTGAGCAAACGCAGATACTTTAAAGTAACACTGCGGGGAACACACCCCATGGGTCTCAAATCTCCAGGTACAAGGGCATCTTCCTACATCAAAACATGCATGGGAAACCCAGAGAATTGTATGCCGTGAGATCGGGAAAGGCTTCTAAAACGCACCTCATTTCTCCTCTCCTTGTGCTCGGGTTCGCCATTCCAGCCACTTGACTAACCATCTCCCTAATTGGAGAATCAGCACCTTTAACCTCCTCTTTCGTCCAGGTTGCAATTTGTCCTGAGGATGAAGGGGAAGACGGGGAAACAACGAGAGACTAGCCCTAGGTGTTGGGACAGGCACAGGTCACTCCATTTTCCCATCAGGAAGAAGAATGAACCACAGGCTCAGCCTGCCCCCCAGAACCAAAATAGGGCCTGAAGCAATCCTGCGCTTTTGCGGCCAGCTCCCAAAAAAGCGAGGAGACAAATGGAGCTCAGGGGCACTGCAATTCACAAACGTGCAGAGTTATAAATGAGAACTCTCGTCCACAAATATATTGAGGGAAGGCAACGAAGAGGATTTGAAAGCAAGGCAGATTTGCAGGAAACAGATTTCAGGAGGTAGATTCGACTCGCCTTTAAAGCACATGAAAAGCGGCAAAACGTTGACAATGATGCCCTTGGCCAAAAAGGGCGTATGCGTTTTTTCCTGAATATATTCAGGAAAAAACGCATACGCCCTTTTTGGCCAACCAAGCAAGCCGGAAGGGCAAATCAGCGCTACAAAGAAGTCTCGCTTGCCCTCGGTCAAAAGGGCCATGCTGAACAAAGTGTAAAAACCAGAAAAGCAGGACAGGCCATGGAGACATGGGAGCCTTGCTACGCTGATGGGCGGGATGTAAATTGCCAACAGGCACTCTGGAGAAGAGTACGGTGTGTCCTGAAACAAGTAATAAACACAGCGTAGAGAGCATAGGGCACTTCCACTCATGGGCGTATAAATTGGGAAAACTAAAAATCAACAAGACACAGGCACCCTAAAGTTTACGGCTGCTCTGTTTCCAAGAATCTCCGCTTCGGTACACCTTCAATATCCCAGGAAAGAGAAAAATGGATAAAGAAATGGTGGTACTTGGCACAATGGAATATCACTCAGCCATGAAATCAATGTCATAAGGCTAGTTAGCAGCATGATGAGTGGATTTAGGTACGATGATTCTAAGTGAAATAAGTCACACAGAAAAAGGCACTTATCCTAAGATATCGCTTATAGAGGGAATGTCAAAATCGCTAAACTTGAACTGAATTACAAAACAGAACAGAGGCACACCTTTAGAAGACACACTATGGCTGCTTAACCGGAAAGGTGAGGTGGGGTGATGCATAAAACAAGAGTTTGAAATTAGCTCAGACACCGCTCCATAAGCCAAATATGTAATAGACAAGGCCTACTCCCTGCTCAGTTAACTGGACTCAACAACCCCTAGTCACCGCACAAGAATATATCTGATTAGTATGAATCTGAAAACCTATGTATCGATATCTCTCTGCAAGTGAATCAAGAGGGTGTAAAGCGGCATAAACACAGCAGGGAAAAGCAGCCAAACCCCATTCTAAACATACATTACTTTAAAAAACCCACAAAGCAAAGACAGTGAAATAGAGAGAAATTCTTACAAAATCCGTTCAGGGTCTCTGATGCAACCTGGATTGACCATATCTAGACCCACAGCTGGATGAGACATAAGGCTGGACACTCTTGGGGCTGAGAGGATTGGTGAGGTCGGGTGAGCAAATGCAGATACTTTAAAGTAACACCGCGGGGTACCCACCCCATGGGTCTCAAATCTCCAGGTACAAGGGAATCTTCCTACATCAAAACATGCATGGGAAACCCAGAAGATGGTATGCCGTGAGATCGGGAAAGGTTTCTAAAACGCACCTCATTTCTCCCCTCCTTGTGCTCGGGTTCGCCATTCCAGCCACTTGACTAACCATCTCCCTAATTGGAGAATCAGCACCTTTAACCTCCTCTTTCGTCCAGGTTGCAATTTGTCCTGAGGATGAAGGGGAAGACGGGGAAACAACGAGAGACTAGCCCTAGGTGTTGGGACAGGCACAGGTCACTCCATTTTCCCATCAGGAAGAAGAATGAACCACAGGCTCAGCCTGCCCCCCAGAACCAAAATAGGGCCTGAAGCAATCCTGCGCTTTTGCGGCCAGCTCCCAAAAAAGCGAGGAGACAAATGGAGCTCAGGGGCACTGCAATTCACAAACGTGCAGAGTTATAAATGAGAACTCTCGTCCACAAATATATTGAGGGAAGGCAACGAAGAGGATTTGAAAGCAAGGCAGATTTGCAGGAAACAGATTTCAGGAGGTAGATTCGACTCGCCTGTAAAGCACATGAAAAGCGGCAAAACGTTGACAATGATGCCCTTGGCCAAGAACGGCGTATGCGGTTTTTCCTGAATATATTCAGGAAAAAACGCATACGCCGTTTTTGGCCAACCAAGCAAGCCGGAAGGGCAAATCAGCGCTACAAAGAAGTCTCGCTTGCCCTCGGTCAAAAGGGCCATGCTGAAAAAAGTGTAAAAACCAGAAAAGCAGGACAGGCCATGGAGACATGGGAGCCTTGCTACGCTGATGGGCGGGATGTAAATTGCCAACAGGCACTCTGGAGAAGTGTACGGTGTGTCCTGAAACAAGTAATAAACACAGCGTAGAGAGCATAGGGCACTTCCACTCATGGGCGTATAAATTGGGAAAACTAAAAATCAACAAGACACAGGCACCCTAAAGTTTACGGCTGCTCTGTTGCCAAGAACCTCCACTTCGGTACACCTTCAATATCCCAGGAAAGAGAAAAATGGATAAAGAAATGGTGGTACTTGGCACAATGCAATATCACTCAGCCATGAAATCAATGTCATAAGGCTAGTTAGCAGCATGATGAGTGGATTTAGGTACGATGATTCTAAGTGAAAAAAGTCACACAGAAAAAGGCACTTATCCTAAGATATCGCTTATAGAGGGAATGTCAAAATCGCTACACTTGAACTGAATTACAAACAGAACAGAGTCACACCTTTAGAAGACACACTATGGCTGCTTAACTGGAAAGGTGAGGTGGGGTGATGCATAAAACAAGGGTTTGAAATTAGCTCAGACACCGCTCCATAAGCCAAATATGTAATAGACAAGGCCTACTCCCTGCTCAGTGAACTGGACTCAACGCCCCCTAGTCACCGCACAAGAATATATCTGACTAGTATGAATCTGAAAACCTATGTATCGATATCTCTCTGCAAGTGAATCAAGAGGGTGTAAAGCGGCATCAACACAGCAGGGAAAAGCAGCCAAACCCCATTCTAAACATAAATTACTTTAAAAAACCCACAAAACAAAGACAGTGAAAGAGAGAGAAATTCTTACAAAATCCGTTCAGGGTCTCTGATGCAACCTGGATTGACCATATCTAGACCCACAGCTGGATGAGACATAAGGCTGGACACTCTTGGGGCTGAGAGGATTGGTGAGGTTGGGTGAGCAAACGCAGATACTTTAAAGTAACACTGCGGGGAACACACCCCATGGGTCTCAAATCTCCAGGTACAAGGGCATCTTCCTACATCAAAACATGCATGGGAAACCCAGAGAATTGTATGCCGTGAGATCGGGAAAGGCTTCTAAAACGCACCTCATTTCTCCTCTCCTTGTGCTCGGGTTCGCCATTCCAGCCACTTGACTAACCATCTCCCTAATTGGAGAATCAGCACCTTTAACCTCCTCTTTCGTCCAGGTTGCAATTTGTCCTGAGGATGAAGGGGAAGACGGGGAAACAACGAGAGACTAGCCCTAGGTGTTGGGACAGGCACAGGTCACTCCATTTTCCCATCAGGAAGAAGAATGAACCACAGGCTCAGCCTGCCCCCCAGAACCAAAATAGGGCCTGAAGCAATCCTGCGCTTTTGCGGCCAGCTCCCAAAAAAGCGAGGAGACAAATGGAGCTCAGGGGCACTGCAATTCACAAACGTGCAGAGTTATAAATGAGAACTCTCGTCCACAAATATATTGAGGGAAGGCAACGAAGAGGATTTGAAAGCAAGGCAGATTTGCAGGAAACAGATTTCAGGAGGTAGATTCGACTCGCCTTTAAAGCACATGAAAAGCGGCAAAACGTTGACAATGATGCCCTTGGCCAAAAAGGGCGTATGCGTTTTTTCCTGAATATATTCAGGAAAAAACGCATACGCCCTTTTTGGCCAACCAAGCAAGCCGGAAGGGCAAATCAGCGCTACAAAGAAGTCTCGCTTGCCCTCGGTCAAAAGGGCCATGCTGAACAAAGTGTAAAAACCAGAAAAGCAGGACAGGCCATGGAGACATGGGAGCCTTGCTACGCTGATGGGCGGGATGTAAATTGCCAACAGGCACTCTGGAGAAGAGTACGGTGTGTCCTGAAACAAGTAATAAACACAGCGTAGAGAGCATAGGGCACTTCCACTCATGGGCGTATAAATTGGGAAAACTAAAAATCAACAAGACACAGGCACCCTAAAGTTTACGGCTGCTCTGTTTCCAAGAATCTCCGCTTCGGTACACCTTCAATATCCCAGGAAAGAGAAAAATGGATAAAGAAATGGTGGTACTTGGCACAATGGAATATCACTCAGCCATGAAATCAATGTCATAAGGCTAGTTAGCAGCATGATGAGTGGATTTAGGTACGATGATTCTAAGTGAAATAAGTCACACAGAAAAAGGCACTTATCCTAAGATATCGCTTATAGAGGGAATGTCAAAATCGCTAAACTTGAACTGAATTACAAAACAGAACAGAGGCACACCTTTAGAAGACACACTATGGCTGCTTAACCGGAAAGGTGAGGTGGGGTGATGCATAAAACAAGAGTTTGAAATTAGCTCAGACACCGCTCCATAAGCCAAATATGTAATAGACAAGGCCTACTCCCTGCTCAGTTAACTGGACTCAACAACCCCTAGTCACCGCACAAGAATATATCTGATTAGTATGAATCTGAAAACCTATGTATCGATATCTCTCTGCAAGTGAATCAAGAGGGTGTAAAGCGGCATAAACACAGCAGGGAAAAGCAGCCAAACCCCATTCTAAACATACATTACTTTAAAAAACCCACAAAGCAAAGACAGTGAAATAGAGAGAAATTCTTACAAAATCCGTTCAGGGTCTCTGATGCAACCTGGATTGACCATATCTAGACCCACAGCTGGATGAGACATAAGGCTGGACACTCTTGGGGCTGAGAGGATTGGTGAGGTCGGGTGAGCAAATGCAGATACTTTAAAGTAACACCGCGGGGTACCCACCCCATGGGTCTCAAATCTCCAGGTACAAGGGAATCTTCCTACATCAAAACATGCATGGGAAACCCAGAAGATGGTATGCCGTGAGATCGGGAAAGGTTTCTAAAACGCACCTCATTTCTCCCCTCCTTGTGCTCGGGTTCGCCATTCCAGCCACTTGACTAACCATCTCCCTAATTGGAGAATCAGCACCTTTAACCTCCTCTTTCGTCCAGGTTGCAATTTGTCCTGAGGATGAAGGGGAAGACGGGGAAACAACGAGAGACTAGCCCTAGGTGTTGGGACAGGCACAGGTCACTCCATTTTCCCATCAGGAAGAAGAATGAACCACAGGCTCAGCCTGCCCCCCAGAACCAAAATAGGGCCTGAAGCAATCCTGCGCTTTTGCGGCCAGCTCCCAAAAAAGCGAGGAGACAAATGGAGCTCAGGGGCACTGCAATTCACAAACGTGCAGAGTTATAAATGAGAACTCTCGTCCACAAATATATTGAGGGAAGGCAACGAAGAGGATTTGAAAGCAAGGCAGATTTGCAGGAAACAGATTTCAGGAGGTAGATTCGACTCGCCTGTACAGCACATGAAAAGCGGCAAAACGTTGACAATGATGCCCTTGGCCAAGAACGGCGTATGCGGTTTTTCCTGAATATATTCAGGAAAAAACGCATACGCCGTTTTTGGCCAACCAAGCAAGCCGGAAGGGCAAATCAGCGCTACAAAGAAGTCTCGCTTGCCCTCGGTCAAAAGGGCCATGCTGAAAAAAGTGTGAAAACCAGAAAAGCAGGACAGGCCATGGAGACATGCGAGCCTTGCTACGCTGATGGGCGGGATGTAAATTGCCAACAGGCACTCTGGAGAAGTGTACGGTGTGTCCTGAAACAAGTAATAAACACAGCTTAGAGAGCATAGGGCACTTCCACTCATGGGCGTATAAATTGGGAAAACTAAAAATCAACAAGACACAGGCACCCTAAAGTTTACGGCTGCTCTGTTGCCAAGAACCTCCACTTCGGTACACCTTCAATATCCCAGGAAAGAGAAAAATGGATAAAGAAATGGTGGTACTTGGCACAATGCAATATCACTCAGCCATGAAATCAATGTCATAAGGCTAGTTAGCAGCATGATGAGTGGATTTAGGTACGATGATTCTAAGTGAAATAAGTCACACAGAAAAAGGCACTTATCCTAAGATATCGCTTATAGAGGGAATGTCAAACTCGCTACACTTGAACTGAATTACAAACAGAACAGAGTCACACCTTTAGAAGACACACTATGGCTGCTTAACTGGAAAGGTGAGGTGGGCTGATGCATAAAACAAGGGTTTGAAATTAGCTCAGACACCGCTCCATAAGCCAAATATGTAATAGACAAGGCCTACTCCCTGCTCAGTGAACTGGACTCAACACCCCCTAGTCACCGCACAAGAATATATCTGACTAGTATGAATCTGAAAACCTATGTATCGATATCTCTCTGCAAGTGAATCAAGAGGGTGTAAAGCGGCATCAACACAGCAGGGAAAAGCAGCCAAACCCCATTCTAAACATAAATTACTTTAAAAAACCCACAAAACAAAGACAGTGAAAGAGAGAGAAATTCTTACAAAATCCGTTCAGGGTCTCTGATGCAACCTGGATTGACCATATCTAGACCCACAGCTGGATGAGACATAAGGCTGGACACTCTTGGGGCTGAGAGGATTGGTGAGGTTGGGTGAGCAAACGCAGATACTTTAAAGTAACACTGCGGGGAACACACCCCATGGGTCTCAAATCTCCAGGTACAAGGGCATCTTCCTACATCAAAACATGCATGGGAAACCCAGAGAATTGTATGCCGTGAGATCGGGAAAGGCTTCTAAAACGCACCTCATTTCTCCTCTCCTTGTGCTCGGGTTCGCCATTCCAGCCACTTGACTAACCATCTCCCTAATTGGAGAATCAGCACCTTTAACCTCCTCTTTCGTCCAGGTTGCAATTTGTCCTGAGGATGAAGGGGAAGACGGGGAAACAACGAGAGACTAGCCCTAGGTGTTGGGACAGGCACAGGTCACTCCATTTTCCCATCAGGAAGAAGAATGAACCACAGGCTCAGCCTGCCCCCCAGAACCAAAATAGGGCCTGAAGCAATCCTGCGCTTTTGCGGCCAGCTCCCAAAAAAGCGAGGAGACAAATGGAGCTCAGGGGCACTGCAATTCACAAACGTGCAGAGTTATAAATGAGAACTCTCGTCCACAAATATATTGAGGGAAGGCAACGAAGAGGATTTGAAAGCAAGGCAGATTTGCAGGAAACAGATTTCAGGAGGTAGATTCGACTCGCCTTTAAAGCACATGAAAAGCGGCAAAACGTTGACAATGATGCCCTTGGCCAAAAAGGGCGTATGCGTTTTTTCCTGAATATATTCAGGAAAAAACGCATACGCCCTTTTTGGCCAACCAAGCAAGCCGGAAGGGCAAATCAGCGCTACAAAGAAGTCTCGCTTGCCCTCGGTCAAAAGGGCCATGCTGAACAAAGTGTAAAAACCAGAAAAGCAGGACAGGCCATGGAGACATGGGAGCCTTGCTACGCTGATGGGCGGGATGTAAATTGCCAACAGGCACTCTGGAGAAGAGTACGGTGTGTCCTGAAACAAGTAATAAACACAGCGTAGAGAGCATAGGGCACTTCCACTCATGGGCGTATAAATTGGGAAAACTAAAAATCAACAAGACACAGGCACCCTAAAGTTTACGGCTGCTCTGTTTCCAAGAATCTCCGCTTCGGTACACCTTCAATATCCCAGGAAAGAGAAAAATGGATAAAGAAATGGTGGTACTTGGCACAATGCAATATCACTCAGCCATGAAATCAATGTCATAAGGCTAGTTAGCAGCATGATGAGTGGATTTAGGTACGATGATTCTAAGTGAAATAAGTCACACAGAAAAAGGCACTTATCCTAAGATATCGCTTATAGAGGGAATGTCAAAATCGCTACACTTGAACTGAATTACAAAACAGAACAGAGGCACACCTTTAGAAGACACACTATGGCTGCTTAACCGGAAAGGTGAGGTGGGGTGATGCATAAAACAAGAGTTTGAAATTAGCTCAGACACCGCTCCATAAGCCAAATATGTAATAGACAAGGCCTACTCCCTGCTCAGTTAACTGGACTCAACAACCCCTAGTCACCGCACAAGAATATATCTGATTAGTATGAATCTGAAAACCTATGTATCGATATCTCTCTGCAAGTGAATCAAGAGGGTGTAAAGCGGCATAAACACAGCAGGGAAAAGCAGCCAAACCCCATTCTAAACATACATTACTTTAAAAAACCCACAAAGCAAAGACAGTGAAATAGAGAGAAATTCTTACAAAATCCGTTCAGGGTCTCTGATGCAACCTGGATTGACCATATCTAGACCCACAGCTGGATGAGACATAAGGCTGGACACTCTTGGGGCTGAGAGGATTGGTGAGGTCGGGTGAGCAAATGCAGATACTTTAAAGTAACACCGCGGGGTACCCACCCCATGGGTCTCAAATCTCCAGGTACAAGGGAATCTTCCTACATCAAAACATGCATGGGAAACCCAGAAGATGGTATGCCGTGAGATCGGGAAAGGTTTCTAAAACGCACCTCATTTCTCCCCTCCTTGTGCTCGGGTTCGCCATTCCAGCCACTTGACTAACCATCTCCCTAATTGGAGAATCAGCACCTTTAACCTCCTCTTTCGTCCAGGTTGCAATTTGTCCTGAGGATGAAGGGGAAGACGGGGAAACAACGAGAGACTAGCCCTAGGTGTTGGGACAGGCACAGGTCACTCCATTTTCCCATCAGGAAGAAGAATGAACCACAGGCTCAGCCTGCCCCCCAGAACCAAAATAGGGCCTGAAGCAATCCTGCGCTTTTGCGGCCAGCTCCCAAAAAAGCGAGGAGACAAATGGAGCTCAGGGGCACTGCAATTCACAAACGTGCAGAGTTATAAATGAGAACTCTCGTCCACAAATATATTGAGGGAAGGCAACGAAGAGGATTTGAAAGCAAGGCAGATTTGCAGGAAACAGATTTCAGGAGGTAGATTCGACTCGCCTGTAAAGCACATGAAAAGCGGCAAAACGTTGACAATGATGCCCTTGGCCAAGAACGGCGTATGCGGTTTTTCCTGAATATATTCAGGAAAAAACGCATACGCCGTTTTTGGCCAACCAAGCAAGCCGGAAGGGCAAATCAGCGCTACAAAGAAGTCTCGCTTGCCCTCGGTCAAAAGGGCCATGCTGAAAAAAGTGTAAAAACCAGAAAAGCAGGACAGGCCATGGAGACATGCGAGCCTTGCTACGCTGATGGGCGGGATGTAAATTGCCAACAGGCACTCTGGAGAAGTGTACGGTGTGTCCTGAAACAAGTAATAAACACAGCTTAGAGAGCATAGGGCACTTCCACTCATGGGCGTATAAATTGGGAAAACTAAAAATCAACAAGACACAGGCACCCTAAAGTTTACGGCTGCTCTGTTGCCAAGAACCTCCACTTCGGTACACCTTCAATATCCCAGGAAAGAGAAAAATGGATAAAGAAATGGTGGTACTTGGCACAATGCAATATCACTCAGCCATGAAATCAATGTCATAAGGCTAGTTAGCAGCATGATGAGTGGATTTAGGTACGATGATTCTAAGTGAAATAAGTCACACAGAAAAAGGCACTTATCCTAAGATATCGCTTATAGAGGGAATGTCAAACTCGCTACACTTGAACTGAATTACAAACAGAACAGAGTCACACCTTTAGAAGACACACTATGGCTGCTTAACTGGAAAGGTGAGGTGGGCTGATGCATAAAACAAGGGTTTGAAATTAGCTCAGACACCGCTCCATAAGCCAAATATGTAATAGACAAGGCCTACTCCCTGCTCAGTGAACTGGACTCAACACCCCCTAGTCACCGCACAAGAATATATCTGACTAGTATGAATCTGAAAACCTATGTATCGATATCTCTCTGCAAGTGAATCAAGAGGGTGTAAAGCGGCATCAACACAGCAGGGAAAAGCAGCCAAACCCCATTCTAAACATAAATTACTTTAAAAAACCCACAAAACAAAGACAGTGAAAGAGAGAGAAATTCTTACAAAATCCGTTCAGGGTCTCTGATGCAACCTGGATTGACCATATCTAGACCCACAGCTGGATGAGACATAAGGCTGGACACTATTGGGGCTGAGAGGATTGGTGAGGTTGGGTGAGCAAATGCAGATACTTTAAAGTAACACTGCGGGGAACACACCCCATGGGTCTCAAATCTCCAGGTACAAGGACATCTTCCTACATCAAAACATGCATGGGAAACCCAGAGAATTGTATGCCGTGAGATCGGGAAAGGCTTCTAAAACGCACCTCATTTCTCCTCTCCTTGTGCTCGGGTTCGCCATTCCAGCCACTTGACTAACCATCTCCCTAATTGGAGAATCAGCACCTTTAACCTCCTCTTTCGTCCAGGTTGCAATTTGTCCTGAGGATGAAGGGGAAGACGGGGAAACAACGAGAGACTAGCCCTAGGTGTTGGGACAGGCACAGGTCACTCCATTTTCCCATCAGGAAGAAGAATGAACCACAGGCTCAGCCTGCCCCCCAGAACCAAAATAGGGCCTGAAGCAATCCTGCGCTTTTGCGGCCAGCTCCCAAAAAAGCGAGGAGACAAATGGAGCTCAGGGGCACTGCAATTCACAAACGTGCAGAGTTATAAATGAGAACTCTCGTCCACAAATATATTGAGGGAAGGCAACGAAGAGGATTTGAAAGCAAGGCAGATTTGCAGGAAACAGATTTCAGGAGGTAGATTCGACTCGCCTGTAAAGCACATGAAAAGTGACAAAACGTTGACAATGATGCCCTTGGCCAAAAAGGGCGTATGCGTTTTTTCCTGAATATATTCAGGAAAAAACGCATACGCCCTTTTTGGCCAACCAAGCAAGCCGGAAGGGCAAATCAGCGCTACAAAGAAGTCTCGCTTGCCCTCGGTCAAAAGGGCCATGCTGAACAAAGTATAAAAACCAGAAAAGCAGGACAGGCCATGGAGACATGGGAGCCTTGCTACGCTGATGGGCGGGATGTAAATTGCCAACAGGCACTCTGGAGAAGAGTACGGTGTGTCCTGAAACAAGTAATAAACACAGCGTAGAGAGCATAGGGCACTTCCACTCATGGGCGTATAAATTGGGAAAACTAAAAATCAACAAGACACAGGCACCCTAAAGTTTACGGCTGCTCTGTTTCCAAGAATCTCCGCTTCGGTACACCTTCAATATCCCAGGAAAGAGAAAAATGTATAAAGAAATGGTGGTACTTGGCACAATGCAATATCACTCAGCCATGAAATCAATGTCATAAGGCTAGTTAGCAGCATGATGAGTGGATTTAGGTACGATGATTCTAAGTGAAATAAGTCACACAGAAAAAGGCACTTATCCTAAGATATCGCTTATAGAGGGAATGTCAAAATCGCTACACTTGAACTGAATTACAAAACAGAACAGAGGCACACCTTTAGAAGACACACTATGGCTGCTTAACCGGAAAGGTGAGGTGGGGTGATGCATAAAACAAGAGTTTGAAATTAGCTCAGACACCGCTCCATAAGCCAAATATGTAATAGACAAGGCCTACTCCCTGCTCAGTTAACTGGACTCAACAACCCCTAGTCACCGCACAAGAATATATCTGATTAGTATGAATCTGAAAACCTATGTATCGATATCTCTCTGCAAGTGAATCAAGAGGGTGTAAAGCGGCATAAACACAGCAGGGAAAAGCAGCCAAACCCCATTCTAAACATACATTACTTTAAAAAACCCACAAAGCAAAGACAGTGAAATAGAGAGAAATTCTTACAAAATCCGTTCAGGGTCTCTGATGCAACCTGGATTGACCATATCTAGACCCACAGCTGGATGAGACATAAGGCTGGACACTCTTGGGGCTGAGAGGATTGGTGAGGTCGGGTGAGCAAATGCAGATACTTTAAAGTAACACCGCGGGGTACCCACCCCATGGGTCTCAAATCTCCAGGTACAAGGGAATCTTCCTACATCAAAACATGCATGGGAAACCCAGAAGATGGTATGCCGTGAGATCGGGAAAGGTTTCTAAAACGCACCTCATTTCTCCCCTCCTTGTGCTCGGGTTCGCCATTCCAGCCACTTGACTAACCATCTCCCTAATTGGAGAATCAGCACCTTTAACCTCCTCTTTCGTCCAGGTTGCAATTTGTCCTGAGGATGAAGGGGAAGACGGGGAAACAACGAGAGACTAGCCCTAGGTGTTGGGACAGGCACAGGTCACTCCATTTTCCCATCAGGAAGAAGAATGAACCACAGGCTCAGCCTGCCCCCCAGAACCAAAATAGGGCCTGAAGCAATCCTGCGCTTTTGCGGCCAGCTCCCAAAAAAGCGAGGAGACAAATGGAGCTCAGGGGCACTGCAATTCACAAACGTGCAGAGTTATAAATGAGAACTCTCGTCCACAAATATATTGAGGGAAGGCAACGAAGAGGATTTGAAAGCAAGGCAGATTTGCAGGAAACAGATTTCAGGAGGTAGATTCGACTCGCCTGTAAAGCACATGAAAAGCGGCAAAACGTTGACAATGATGCCCTTGGCCAAGAACGGCGTATGCGGTTTTTCCTGAATATATTCAGGAAAAAACGCATACGCCGTTTTTGGCCAACCAAGCAAGCCGGAAGGGCAAATCAGCGCTACAAAGAAGTCTCGCTTGCCCTCGGTCAAAAGGGCCATGCTGAAAAAAGTGTAAAAACCAGAAAAGCAGGACAGGCCATGGAGACATGCGAGCCTTGCTACGCTGATGGGCGGGATGTAAATTGCCAACAGGCACTCTGGAGAAGTGTACGGTGTGTCCTGAAACAAGTAATAAACACAGCTTAGAGAGCATAGGGCACTTCCACTCATGGGCGTATAAATTGGGAAAACTAAAAATCAACAAGACACAGGCACCCTAAAGTTTACGGCTGCTCTGTTGCCAAGAACCTCCACTTCGGTACACCTTCAATATCCCAGGAAAGAGAAAAATGGATAAAGAAATGGTGGTACTTGGCACAATGCAATATCACTCAGCCATGAAATCAATGTCATAAGGCTAGTTAGCAGCATGATGAGTGGATTTAGGTACGATGATTCTAAGTGAAATAAGTCACACAGAAAAAGGCACTTATCCTAAGATATCGCTTATAGAGGGAATGTCAAAATCGCTACACTTGAACTGAATTACAAACAGAACAGAGTCACACCTTTAGAAGACACACTATGGCTGCTTAACTGGAAAGGTGAGGTGGGGTGATGCATAAAACAAGGGTTTGAAATTAGCTCAGACACCGCTCCATAAGCCAAATATGTAATAGACAAGGCCTACTCCCTGCTCAGTGAACTGGACTCAACACCCCCTAGTCACCGCACAAGAATATATCTGACTAGTATGAATCTGAAAACATATGTATCGATATCTCTCTGCAAGTGAATCAAGAGGGTGTAAAGCGGCATCAACACAGCAGGGAAAAGCAGCCAAACCCCATTCTAAACATAAATTACTTTAAAAAACCCACAAAACAAAGACAGTGAAAGAGAGAGAAATTCTTACAAAATCCGTTCAGGGTCTCTGATGCAACCTGGATTGACCATATCTAGACCCACAGCTGGATGAGACATTAGGCTGGACACTCTTGGGGCTGAGAGGATTGGTGAGGTTGGGTGAGCAAACGCAGATACTTTAAAGTAACACTGCGGGGAACACACCCCATGGGTCTCAAATCTCCAGGTACAAGGGCATCTTCCTACATCAAAACATGCATGGGAAACCCAGAGAATTGTATGCCGTGAGATCGGGAAAGGCTTCTAAAACGCACCTCATTTCTCCTCTCCTTGTGCTCGGGTTCGCCATTCCAGCCGCTTGACTAACCATCTCCCTACTTGGAAAATCAGCACCTTTAACCTCCTGATTGTACAGGTTGCAATTTGTCCTGAGGATGAAGGGGAAGACGGGGAAACAACGAGAGACTAGCCCTAGGTGTTGGGACAGGCACAGGTCACTCCATTTTCCCATCAGGAAGAAGAATGAACCACAGGCTCAGCCTGCCCCCCAGAACCAAAATAGGGCCTGAAGCAATCCTGCGCTTTTGCGGCCAGCTCCCAAAAAAGCGAGGAGACAAATGGAGCTCAGGGGCACTGCAATTCACAAACGTGCAGAGTTATAAATGAGAACTCTCGTCCACAAATATATTGAGGGAAGGCAACGAAGAGGATTTGAAAGCAAGGCAGATTTGCAGGAAACAGATTTCAGGAGGTAGATTCGACTCACCTTTAAAGCACATGAAAAGCGGCAAAACGTTGACAATGATGCCCTTGGCCAAAAAGGGCGTATGCGTTTTTTCCTGAATATATTCAGGAAAAAACGCATACGCCCTTTTTGGCCAACCAAGCAAGCCGGAAGGGCAAATCAGCGCTACAAAGAAGTCTCGCTTGCCCTCGGTCAAAAGGGCCATGCTGAACAAAGTGTAAAAACCAGAAAAGCAGGACAGGCCATGGAGACATGCGAGCCTTGCTACGCTGATGGGCGGGATGTAAATTGCCAACAGGCACTCTGGAGAAGAGTACGGTGTGTCCTGAAACAAGTAATAAACACAGCGTAGAGAGCATAGGGCACTTCCACTCATGGGCGTATAAATTGGGAAAACTAAAAATCAACAAGACACAGGCACCCTAAAGTTTACGGCTGCTCTGTTTCCAAGAATCTCCGCTTCGGTACACCTTCAATATCCCAGGAAAGAGAAAAATGGATAAAGAAATGGTGGGACTTGGCACAATGGAATATCACTCAGCCATGAAATCAATGTCATAAGGCTAGTTAGCAGCATGATGAGTGGATTTAGGTACGATGATTCTAAGTGAAATAAGTCACACAGAAAAAGGCACTTATCCTAAGATATCGCTTATAGAGGGAATGTCAAAATCGCTAAACTTGAACTGAATTACAAAACAGAACAGAGGCACACCTTTAGAAGACACACTATGGCTGCTTAACCGGAAAGGTGAGGTGGGGTGATGCATAAAACAAGAGTTTGAAATTAGCTCAGACACCGCTCCATAAGCCAAATATGTAATAGACAAGGCCTACTCCCTGCTCAGTTAACTGGACTCAACAACCCCTAGTCACCGCACAAGAATATATCTGATTAGTATGAATCTGAAAACCTATGTATCGATATCTCTCTGCAAGTGAATCAAGAGGGTGTAAAGCGGCATAAACACAGCAGGGAAAAGCAGCCAAACCCCATTCTAAACATACATTACTTTAAAAAACCCACAAAGCAAAGACAGTGAAATAGAGAGAAATTCTTACAAAATCCGTTCAGGGTCTCTGATGCAACCTGGATTGACCATATCTAGACCCACAGCTGGATGAGACATAAGGCTGGACACTCTTGGGGCTGAGAGGATTGGTGAGGTCGGGTGAGCAAATGCAGATACTTTAAAGTAACACCGCGGGGTACCCACCCCATGGGTCTCAAATCTCCAGGTACAAGGGAATCTTCCTACATCAAAACATGCATGGGAAACCCAGAAGATGGTATGCCGTGAGATCGGGAAAGGTTTCTAAAACGCACCTCATTTCTCCCCTCCTTGTGCTCGGGTTCGCCATTCCAGCCACTTGACTAACCATCTCCCTAATTGGAGAATCAGCACCTTTAACCTCCTCTTTCGTCCAGGTTGCAATTTGTCCTGAGGATGAAGGGGAAGACGGGGAAACAACGAGAGACTAGCCCTAGGTGTTGGGACAGGCACAGGTCACTCCATTTTCCCATCAGGAAGAAGAATGAACCACAGGCTCAGCCTGCCCCCCAGAACCAAAATAGGGCCTGAAGCAATCCTGCGCTTTTGCGGCCAGCTCCCAAAAAAGCGAGGAGACAAATGGAGCTCAGGGGCACTGCAATTCACAAACGTGCAGAGTTATAAATGAGAACTCTCGTCCACAAATATATTGAGGGAAGGCAACGAAGAGGATTTGAAAGCAAGGCAGATTTGCAGGAAACAGATTTCAGGAGGTAGATTCGACTCGCCTGTAAAGCACATGAAAAGCGGCAAAACGTTGACAATGATGCCCTTGGCCAAGAACGGCGTATGCGGTTTTTCCTGAATATATTCAGGAAAAAACGCATACGCCGTTTTTGGCCAACCAAGCAAGCCGGAAGGGCAAATCAGCGCTACAAAGAAGTCTCGCTTGCCCTCGGTCAAAAGGGCCATGCTGAAAAAAGTGTAAAAACCAGAAAAGCAGGACAGGCCATGGAGACATGCGAGCCTTGCTACGCTGATGGGCGGGATGTAAATTGCCAACAGGCACTCTGGAGAAGTGTACGGTGTGTCCTGAAACAAGTAATAAACACAGCTTAGAGAGCATAGGGCACTTCCACTCATGGGCGTATAAATTGGGAAAACTAAAAATCAACAAGACACAGGCACCCTAAAGTTTACGGCTACTCTGTTGCCAAGAACCTCCACTTCGGTACACCTTCAATATCCCAGGAAAGAGAAAAATGGATAAAGAAATGGTGGTACTTGGCACAATGCAATATCACTCAGCCATGAAATCAATGTCATAAGGCTAGTTAGCAGCATGATGAGTGGATTTAGGTACGATGATTCTAAGTGAAATAAGTCACACAGAAAAAGGCACTTATCCTAAGATATCGCTTATAGAGGGAATGTCAAAATCGCTACACTTGAACTGAATTACAAACAGAACAGAGTCACACCTTTAGAAGACACACTATGGCTGCTTAACTGGAAAGGTGAGGTGGGGTGATGCATAAAACAAGGGTTTGAAATTACCTCAGACACCGCTCCATAAGCCAAATATGTAATAGACAAGGCCTACTCCCTGCTCAGTGAACTGGACTCAACGCCCTCTAGTGACCGCACAAGAATATATCTGACTAGTATGAATCTGAAAACCTATGTATCGATATCTCTCTGCAAGTGAATCAAGAGGGTGTAAAGCGGCATCAACACAGCAGGGAAAAGCAGCCAAACCCCATTCTAAACATAAATTACTTTAAAAAACCCACAAAACAAAGACAGTGAAAGAGAGAGAAATTCTTACAAAATCCGTTCAGGGTCTCTGATGCAACCTGGATTGACCATATCTAGACCCACAGCTGGATGAGACATAAGGCTGGACACTCTTGGGGCTGAGAGGATTGGTGAGGTTGGGTGAGCAAACGCAGATACTTTAAAGTAACACTGCGGGGAACACACCCCATGGGTCTCAAATCTCCAGGTACAAGGGCATCTTCCTACATCAAAACATGCATGGGAAACCCAGAGAATTGTATGCCGTGAGATCGGGAAAGGCTTCTAAAACGCACCTCATTTCTCCTCTCCTTGTGCTCGGGTTCGCCATTCCAGCCACTTGACTAACCATCTCCCTAATTGGAGAATCAGCACCTTTAACCTCCTCTTTCGTCCAGGTTGCAATTTGTCCTGAGGATGAAGGGGAAGACGGGGAAACAACGAGAGACTAGCCCTAGGTGTTGGGACAGGCACAGGTCACTCCATTTTCCCATCAGGAAGAAGAATGAACCACAGGCTCAGCCTGCCCCCCAGAACCAAAATAGGGCCTGAAGCAATCCTGCGCTTTTGCGGCCAGCTCCCAAAAAAGCGAGGAGACAAATGGAGCTCAGGGGCACTGCAATTCACAAACGTGCAGAGTTATAAATGAGAACTCTCGTCCACAAATATATTGAGGGAAGGCAACGAAGAGGATTTGAAAGCAAGGCAGATTTGCAGGAAACAGATTTCAGGAGGTAGATTCGACTCGCCTTTAAAGCACATGAAAAGCGGCAAAACGTTGACAATGATGCCCTTGGCCAAAAAGGGCGTATGCGTTTTTTCCTGAATATATTCAGGAAAAAACGCATACGCCCTTTTTGGCCAACCAAGCAAGCCGGAAGGGCAAATCAGCGCTACAAAGAAGTCTCGCTTGCCCTCGGTCAAAAGGGCCATGCTGAACAAAGTGTAAAAACCAGAAAAGCAGGACAGGCCATGGAGACATGGGAGCCTTGCTACGCTGATGGGCGGGATGTAAATTGCCAACAGGCACTCTGGAGAAGAGTACGGTGTGTCCTGAAACAAGTAATAAACACAGCGTAGAGAGCATAGGGCACTTCCACTCATGGGCGTATAAATTGGGAAAACTAAAAATCAACAAGACACAGGCACCCTAAAGTTTACGGCTGCTCTGTTGCCAAGAACCTCCACTTCGGTACACCTTCAATATCCCAGGAAAGAGAAAAATGGATAAAGAAATGGTGGTACTTGGCACAATGGAATATCACTCAGCCATGAAATCAATGTCATAAGGCTAGTTAGCAGCATGATGAGTGGATTTAGGTACGATGATTCTAAGTGAAATAAGTCACACAGAAAAAGGCACTTATCCTAAGATATCGCTTATAGAGGGAATGTCAAAATCGCTAAACTTGAACTGAATTACAAAACAGAACAGAGGCACACCTTTAGAAGACACACTATGGCTGCTTAACCGGAAAGGTGAGGTGGGGTGATGCATAAAACAAGAGTTTGAAATTAACTCAGACACCGCTCCATAAGCCAAATATGTAATAGACAAGGCCTACTCCCTGCTCAGTTAACTGGACTCAACAACCCCTAGTCACCGCACAAGAATATATCTGATTAGTATGAATCTGAAAACCTATGTATCGATATCTCTCTGCAAGTGAATCAAGAGGGTGTAAAGCGGCATAAACACAGCAGGGAAAAGCAGCCAAACCCCATTCTAAACATACATTACTTTAAAAAACCCACAAAGCAAAGACAGTGAAAGAGAGAGAAATTCTTACAAAATCCGTTCAGGGTCTCTGATGCAACCTGGATTGACCATATCTAGACCCACAGCTGGATGAGACATAAGGCTGGACACTCTTGGGGCTGAGAGGATTGGTGAGGTCGGGTGAGCAAATGCAGATACTTTAAAGTAACACCGCGGGGTACCCACCCCATGGGTCTCAAATCTCCAGGTACAAGGGAATCTTCCTACATCAAAACATGCATGGGAAACCCAGAAGATGGTATGCCGTGAGATCGGGAAAGGTTTCTAAAACGCACCTCATTTCTCCCCTCCTTGTGCTCGGGTTCGCCATTCCAGCCACTTGACTAACCATCTCCCTAATTGGAGAATCAGCACCTTTAACCTCCTCTTTCTTCCAGGTTGCAATTTGTCCTGAGGATGAAGGGGAAGACGGGGAAACAACGAGAGACTAGCCCTAGGTGTTGGGACAGGCACAGGTCACTCCATTTTCCCATCAGGAAGAAGAATGAACCACAGGCTCAGCCTGCCCCCCAGAACCAAAATAGGGCCTGAAGCAATCCTGCGCTTTTGCGGCCAGCTCCCAAAAAAGCGAGGAGACAAATGGAGCTCAGGGGCACTGCAATTCACAAACGTGCAGAGTTATAAATGAGAACTCTCGTCCACAAATATATTGAGGGAAGGCAACGAAGAGGATTTGAAAGCAAGGCAGATTTGCAGGAAACAGATTTCAGGAGGTAGATTCGACTCGCCTGTAAAGCACATGAAAAGCGGCAAAACGTGGACAATGATGCCCTTGGCCAAGAACGGCGTATGCGGTTTTTCCTGAATATATTCAGGAAAAAACGCATACGCCGTTTTTGGCCAACCAAGCAAGCCGGAAGGGCAAATCAGCGCTACAAAGAAGTCTCGCTTGCCCTCGGTCAAAAGGGCCATGCTGAAAAAAGTGTAAAAACCAGAAAAGCAGGACAGGCCATGGAGACATGCGAGCCTTGCTACGCTGATGGGCGGGATGTAAATTGCCAACAGGCACTCTGGAGAAGTGTACGGTGTGTCCTGAAACAAGTAATAAACACAGCTTAGAGAGCATAGGGCACTTCCACTCATGGGCGTATAAATTGGGAAAACTAAAAATCAACAAGACACAGGCACCCTAAAGTTTACGGCTGCTCTGTTGCCAAGAACCTCCACTTCGGTACACCTTCAATATCCCAGGAAAGAGAAAAATGGATAAAGAAATGGTGGTACTTGGCACAATGGAATATCACTCAGCCATGAAATCAATGTCATAAGGCTAGTTAGCAGCATGATGAGTGGATTTACGTACGATGATTCTAAGTGAAATAAGTCACACAGAAAAAGGCACTTATCCTAAGATATCGCTTATAGAGGGAATGTCAAAATCGCTACACTTGAACTGAATTACAAACAGAACAGAGTCACACCTTTAGAAGACACACTATGGCTGCTTAACGGGAAAGGTGAAGTGGGGTGATGCATAAAACAAGGGTTTGAAGTTAGCTCAGAGACCGCTCCATAAGCCAAATATGTAATAGACAAGGCCTACTCCCTGCTCAGTGAACTGGACTCAACACCCCCTAGTCACCGCACAAGAATATATCTGACTAGTATGAATCTGAAAACCTATGTATCGATATCTCTCTGCAAGTGAATCAAGAGGGTGTAAAGCGGCATCAACACAGCAGGGAAAAGCAGCCAAACCCCATTCTAAACATAAATTACTTTAAAAAACCCACAAAACAAAGACAGTGAAAGAGAGAGAAATTCTTACAAAATCCGTTCAGGGTCTCTGATGCAACCTGGATTGACCATATCTAGACCCACAGCTGGATGAGACATAAGGCTGGACACTCTTGCGGCTGAGAGGATTGGTGAGGTTGGGTGAGCAAATGCAGATACTTTAAAGTAACACTGCGGGGAACACACCCCATGGGTCTCAAATCTCCAGGTACAAGGGCATCTTCCTACATCAAAACATGCATGGGAAACCCAGAGAATTGTATGCCGTGAGATCGGGAAAGGCTTCTAAAACGCACCTCATTTCTCCTCTCCTTGTGCTCGGGTTCGCCATTCCAGCCACTTGACTAACCATCTCCCTAATTGGAGAATCAGCACCTTTAACCTCCTCTTTCGTCCAGGTTGCAATTTGTCCTGAGGATGAAGGGGAAGACGGGGAAACAACGAGAGACTAGCCCTAGGTGTTGGGACAGGCACAGGTCACTCCATTTTCCCATCAGGAAGAAGAATGAACCACAGGCTCAGCCTGCCCCCCAGAACCAAAATAGGGCCTGAAGCAATCCTGCGCTTTTGCGGCCAGCTCCCAAAAAAGCGAGGAGACAAATGGAGCTCAGGGGCACTGCAATTCACAAACGTGCAGAGTTATAAATGAGAACTCTCGTCCACAAATATATTGAGGGAAGGCAACGAAGAGGATTTGAAAGCAAGGCAGATTTGCAGGAAACAGATTTCAGGAGGTAGATTCGACTCGCCTTTAAAGCACATGAAAAGCGGCAAAACGTTGACAATGATGCCCTTGGCCAAAAAGGGCGTATGCGTTTTTTCCTGAATATATTCAGGTAAAAACGCATACGCCCTTTTTGGCCAACCAAGCAAGCCGGAAGGTCAAATCAGCGCTACAAAGAAGTCTCGCTTGCCCTCGGTCAAAAGGGCCATGCTGAAAAAAGTGTAAAAACCAGAAAAGCAGGACAGGCCATGGAGACATGGGAGCCTTGCTACGCTGACGGGCGGGATGTAAATTGCCAACAGGCACTCTGGAGAAGAGTACGGTGTGTCCTGAAACAAGTAATAAACACAGCGTAGAGAGCATAGGGCAATTCCACTCATGGGCGTATAAATTGGGAAAACTAAAAATCAACAAGACACAGGCACCCTAAAGTTTACGGCTGCTCTGTTTCCAAGAATCTCCGCTTCGGTACACCTTCAATATCCCAGGAAAGAGAAAAATGGATAAAGAAATGGTGGTACTTGGCACAATGGTATATCACTCACCCATGAAATCAATGTCATAAGGCTAGTTAGCAGCATGATGAGTGGATTTAGGTACGATGATTCTAAGTGAAATAAGTCACACAGAAAAAGGCACTTATCCTAAGATATCTCTTATAGAGGGAATGTCAAAATCGCTACACTTGAACTGAATTACAAACAGAACAGAGTCACACCTTTAGAAGACACACTATGGCTGCTTAACTGGAAAGGTGAGGTGGGGTGATGCATAAAACAAGGGTTTGAAATTAGCTCAGACACCGCTCCATAAGCCAAATATGTACTAGACAAGGCCTACTCCCTGCTCAGTGAACTGGACTCAACACCCCCTAGTCACCGCACAAGAATATATCTGACTAGTATGAATCTGAAAACCTATGTATCGATATCTCTCTGCAAGTGAATCAAGAGGGTGTAAAGCAGCATCAACGCAGCAGGGAAAAGCAGCCAAGCCCGATTCTAAACATAAATTACTTTAAAAAACCCACAAAGCAAAGTCAGTGAAAGAGAGAGAAATTCTTAAAAAATCCGTTCAGGGTCTCTGATGGAACATAGATTGACCATATCTAGACCCACAGCTGAATGAGACATAAGGCTGGACACTCTTGGGGCTGAGAGGATTGGTGAGGTTGGGTGAGCAAATGCAGATACTTTAAAGTAACACTGCGGGGAACACACCCCATGGGTCTCAAATCTCCAGGTACAAGGGCATCTTCCTACATCAAAACATGCATGGGAAACCCAGAGAATTGTATGCTGTGAGATCGGGAAAGGCTTCTAAAACGCACCTCATTTCTCCTCTCCTTGTGCTCGGGTTCGCCATTCCAGCCACTTGACTAACCATCTCCCTAATTGGAGAATCAGCACCTTTAACCTCCTCTTTCGTCCAGGTTGCAATTTGTCCTGAGGATGAAGGGGAAGACGGGGAAACAACGAGAGACTAGCCCTAGGTGTTGGGACAGGCACAGGTCACTCCATTTTCCCATCAGGAAGAAGAATGAACCACAGGCTCAGCCTGCCCCCCAAAACCAAAACAGGGCCTGAAGCAATCCTGCGCTTTTGCGGCCAGCTCCCAAAAAAGCGAGGAGACAAATGGAGCTCAGGGGCACTGCAATTCACAAACGTGCAGAGTTATAAATGAGATCTCTCGTCCACAAATATATTGAGGGAAGGCAACGAAGAGGATTTGAAAGCAAGGCAGATTTGCAGGAAACAGATTTCAGGAGGTAGATTCGACTCGCCTTTAAAGCACATGAAAAGCGGCAAAACGTTGACAATGATGCCCTTGGCCAAAAAGGGCGTATGCGTTTTTTCCTGAATATATTCAGGAAAAAACGCATACGCCCTTTTTGGCCAACCAAGCAAGCCGGAAGGGCAAATCAGCGCTACAAAGAAGTCTCGCTTGCCCTCGGTCAAAAGGGCCATGCTGAACAAACTGTAAAAACCAGAAAAGCAGGACAGGCCATGGAGACATGGGAGCCTTGCTACGCTGATGGGCGGGATGTAAATTGCCAACAGGCACTCTGGAGAAGAGTACGGTGTGTCCTGAAACAAGTAATAAACACAGCGTAGAGAGCATAGGGCAATTCCACTCATGGGCGTATAAATTGGGAAAACTAAAAATCAACAAGACACAGGCACCCTAAAGTTACGGCTGCTCTGTTGCCAAGAACCTCCACTTCGGTACACCTTCAATATCCCAGGAAAGAGAAAAATGGATAAAGAAATGGTGGTACTTGGCACAATGCAATATCACTCAGCCATGAAATCAATGTCATAAGGCTAGTTAGCAGCATGATGAGTGGATTTAGGTACGATGATTCTAAGTGAAATAAGTCACACAGAAAAAGGCACTTATCCTAAGATATCGCTTATAGAGGGAATGTCAAAATCGCTACACTTGAACTGAATTACAAACAGAACAGAGTCACACCTTTAGAAGACACACTATGGCTGCTTAACTGGAAAGGTGAGGTGGGGTGATGCATAAAACAAGGGTTTGAAATTAGCTCAGACACCGCTCCATAAGCCAAATATGTAATAGACAAGGCCTACTCCCTGCTCAGTGAACTGGACTCAACACCCCCTAGTCACCGCACAAGAATATATCTGACTAGTATGAATCTGAAAACCTATATATCGATATCTCTCTGCAAGTGAATCAAGAGGGTGTAAAGCGGCATCAACACAGCAGGGAAAAGCAGCCAAACCCCATTCTAAACATAAATTACTTTAAAAAACCCACAAAACAAAGACAGTGAAAGAGAGAGAAATTCTTACAAAATCCGTTCAGGGTCTCTGATGCAACCTGGATTGACCATATCTAGACCCACAGCTGGATGAGACATAAGGCTGGACACTCTTGGGGCTGAGAGGATTGGTGAGGTTGGGTGAGCAAACGCAGATACTTTAAAGTAACACTGCGGGGAACACACCCCATGGGTCTCAAATCTCCAGGTACAAGGGCATCTTCCTACATCAAAACATGCATGGGAAACCCAGAGAATTGTATGCCGTGAGATCGGGAAAGGCTTCTAAAACGCACCTCATTTCTCCTCTCCTTGTGCTCGGGTTCGCCATTCCAGCCACTTGACTAACCATCTCCATAATTGGAGAATCAGCACCTTTAACCTCCTCTTTCGTCCAGGTTGCAATTTGTCCTGAGGATGAAGGGGAAGACGGGGAAACAACGAGAGACTAGCCCTAGGTGTTGGGACAGGCACAGGTCACTCCATTTTCCCATCAGGAAGAAGAATGAACCACAGGCTCAGCCTGCCCCCCAGAACCAAAATAGGGCCTGAAGCAATCCTGCGCTTTTGCGGCCAGCTCCCAAAAAAGCGAGGAGACAAATGGAGCTCAGGGGCACTGCAATTCACAAACGTGCAGAGTTATAAATGAGAACTCTCGTCCACAAATATATTGAGGGAAGGCAACGAAGAGGATTTGAAAGCAAGGCAGATTTGCAGGAAACAGATTTCAGGAGGTAGATTCGACTCGCCTTTAAAGCACATGAAAAGCGGCAAAACGTTGACAATGATGCCCTTGGCCAAAAAGGGCGTATGCGTTTTTTCCTGAATATATTCAGGAAAAAACGCATACGCCCTTTTTGGCCAACCAAGCAAGCCGGAAGGGCAAATCAGCGCTACAAAGAAGTCTCGCTTGCCCTCGGTCAAAAGGGCCATGCTGAACAAAGTGTAAAAACCAGAAAAGCAGGACAGGCCATGGAGACATGGGAGCCTTGCTACGCTGATGGGCGGGATGTAAATTGCCAACAGGCACTCTGGAGAAGAGTACGGTGTGTCCTGAAACAAGTAATAAACACAGCGTAGAGAGCATAGGGCACTTCCACTCATGGGCGTATAAATTGGGAAAACTAAAAATCAACAAGACACAGGCACCCTAAAGTTTACGGCTGCTCTGTTGCCAAGAACCTCCACTTCGGTACACCTTCAATATCCCAGGAAAGAGAAAAATGGTTAAAGAAATGGTGGTACTTGGCACAATGGAATATCACTCAGCCATGAAATCAATGTCATAAGGCTAGTTAGCAGCATGATGAGTGGATTTAGGTACGATGATTCTAAGTGAAATAAGTCACACAGAAAAAGGCACTTATCCTAAGATATCGCTTATAGAGGGAATGTCAAAATCGCTAAACTTGAACTGAATTACAAAACAGAACAGAGGCACACCTTTAGAAGACACACTATGGCTGCTTAACCGGAAAGGTGAGGTGGGGTGATGCATAAAACAAGAGTTTGAAATTAGCTCAGACACCGCTCCATAAGCCAAATATGTAATAGACAAGGCCTACTCCCTGCTCAGTTAACTGGACTCAACAACCCCTAGTCACCGCACAAGAATATATCTGATTAGTATGAATCTGAAAACCTATGTATCGATATCTCTCTGCAAGTGAATCAAGAGGGTGTAAAGCGGCATAAACACAGCAGGGAAAAGCAGCCAAACCCCATTCTAAACATACATTACTTAAAAAAACCCACAAAGCAAAGACAGTGAAATAGAGAGAAATTCTTACAAAATCCGTTCAGGGTCTCTGATGCAACCTGGATTGACCATATCTAGACCCACAGCTGGATGAGACATAAGGCTGGACACTCTTGGGGCTGAGAGGATTGGTGAGGTCGGGTGAGCAAATGCAGATACTTTAAAGTAACACCGCGGGGTACCCACCCCATGGGTCTCAAATCTCCAGGTACAAGGGAATCTTCCTACATCAAAACATGCATGGGAAACCCAGAAGATGGTATGCCGTGAGATCGGGAAAGGTTTCTAAAACGCACCTCATTTCTCCCCTCCTTGTGCTCGGGTTCGCCATTCCAGCCACTTGACTAACCATCTCCCTAATTGGAGAATCAGCACCTTTAACCTCCTCTTTCGTCCAGGTTGCAATTTGTCCTGAGGATGAAGGGGAAGACGGGGAAACAACGAGAGACTAGCCCTAGGTGTTGGGACAGGCACAGGTCACTCCATTTTCCCATCAGGAAGAAGAATGAACCACAGGCTCAGCCTGCCCCCCAGAACCAAAATAGGGCCTGAAGCAATCCTGCGCTTTTGCGGCCAGCTCCCAAAAAAGCGAGGAGACAAATGGAGCTCAGGGGCACTGCAATTCACAAACGTGCAGAGTTATAAATGAGAACTCTCGTCCACAAATATATTGAGGGAAGGCAACGAAGAGGATTTGAAAGCAAGGCAGATTTGCAGGAAACAGATTTCAGGAGGTAGATTCGACTCGCCTGTAAAGCACATGAAAAGCGGCAAAACGTGGACAATGATGCCCTTGGCCAAGAACGGCGTATGCGGTTTTTCCTGAATATATTCAGGAAAAAACGCATACGCCCTTTTTGGCCAACCAAGCAAGCCGGAAGGGCAAATCAGCGCTACAAAGAAGTCTCGCTTGCCCTCGGTCAAAAGGGCCATGCTGAAAAAAGTGTAAAAACCAGAAAAGCAGGACAGGCCATGGAGACATGCGAGCCTTGCTACGCTGATGGGCGGGATGTAAATTGCCAACAGGCACTCTGGAGAAGTGTACGGTGTGTCCTGAAACAAGTAATAAACACAGCTTAGAGAGCATAGGGCACTTCCACTCATGGGCGTATAAATTGGGAAAACTAAAAATCAACAAGACACAGGCACCCTAAAGTTTACGGCTGCTCTGTTGCCAAGAACCTCCACTTCGGTACACCTTCAATATCCCAGGAAAGAGAAAAATGGATAAAGAAATGGTGGTACTTGGCACAATGCAATATCACTCAGCCATGAAATCAATGTCATAAGGCTAGTTAGCAGCATGATGAGTGGATTTACGTACGATGATTCTAAGTGAAATAAGTCACACAGAAAAAGGCACTTATCCTAAGATATCGCTTATAGAGGGAATGTCAAAATCGCTACACTTGAACTGAATTACAAACAGAACAGAGTCACACCTTTAGAAGACACACTATGGCTGCTTAACGGGAAAGGTGAAGTGGGGTGATGCATAAAACAAGGGTTTGAAGTTAGCTCAGAGACCGCTCCATAAGCCAAATATGTAATAGACAAGGCCTACTCCCTGCTCAGTGAACTGGACTCAACACCCCCTAGTCACCGCACAAGAATATATCTGACTAGTATGAATCTGAAAACCTATGTATCGATATCTCTCTGCAAGTGAATCAAGAGGGTGTAAAGCGGCATCAACACAGCAGGGAAAAGCAGCCAAACCCCATTCTAAACATAAATTACTTTAAAAAACCCACAAAACAAAGACAGTGAAAGAGAGAGAAATTCTTACAAAATCCGTTCAGGGTCTCTGATGCAACCTGGATTGACCATATCTAGACCCACAGCTGGATGAGACATAAGGCTGGACACTCTTGCGGCTGAGAGGATTGGTGAGGTTGGGTGAGCAAATGCAGATACTTTAAAGTAACACTGCGGGGAACACACCCCATGGGTCTCAAATCTCCAGGTACAAGGGCATCTTCCTACATCAAAACATGCATGGGAAACCCAGAGAATTGTATGCCGTGAGATCGGTAAAGGCTTCTAAAACGCACCTCATTTCTCCTCTCCTTGTGCTCGGGTTCGCCATTCCAGCCACTTGACTAACCATCTCCCTAATTGGAGAATCAGCACCTTTAACCTCCTCTTTCGTCCAGGTTGCAATTTGTCCTGAGGATGAAGGGGAAGACGGGGAAACAACGAGAGACTAGCCCTAGGTGTTGGGACAGGCACAGGTCACTCCATTTTCCCATCAGGAAGAAGAATGAACCACAGGCTCAGCCTGCCCCCCAGAACCAAAATAGGGCCTGAAGCAATCCTGCGCTTTTGCGGCCAGCTCCCAAAAAAGCGAGGAGACAAATGGAGCTCAGGGGCACTGCAATTCACAAACGTGCAGAGTTATAAATGAGAACTCTCGTCCACAAATATATTGAGGGAAGGCAACGAAGAGGATTTGAAAGCAAGGCAGATTTGCAGGAAACAGATTTCAGGAGGTAGATTCGACTCGCCTTTAAAGCACATGAAAAGCGGCAAAACGTTGACAATGATGCCCTTGGCCAAAAAGGGCGTATGCGTTTTTTCCTGAATATATTCAGGTAAAAACGCATACGCCCTTTTTGGCCAACCAAGCAAGCCGGAAGGTCAAATCAGCGCTACAAAGAAGTCTCGCTTGCCCTCGGTCAAAAGGGCCATGCTGAACAAAGTGTAAAAACCAGAAAAGCAGGACAGGCCATGGAGACATGGGAGCCTTGCTACGCTGACGGGCGGGATGTAAATTGCCAACAGGCACTCTGGAGAAGAGTACGGTGTGTCCTGAAACAAGTAATAAACACAGCGTAGAGAGCATAGGGCAATTCCACTCATGGGCGTATAAATTGGGAAAACTAAAAATCAACAAGACACAGGCACCCTAAAGTTTACGGCTGCTCTGTTTCCAAGAATCTCCGCTTCGGTACACCTTCAATATCCCAGGAAAGAGAAAAATGGATAAAGAAATGGTGGTACTTGGCACAATGGTATATCACTCACCCATGAAATCAATGTCATAAGGCTAGTTAGCAGCATGATGAGTGGATTTAGGTACGATGATTCTAAGTGAAATAAGTCACACAGAAAAAGGCACTTATCATAAGATATCGCTTATAGAGGGAATGTCAAAATCGCTACACTTGAACTGAATTACAAACAGAACAGAGTCACACCTTTAGAAGACACACTATGGCTGCTTAACTGGAAAGGTGAGGTGGGGTGGTGCATAAAACAAGGGTTTGAAATTAGCTCAGACACCGCTCCATAAGCCAAATATGTAATAGACAAGGCCTACTCCCTGCTCAGTGAACTGGACTCAACACCCCCTAGTCACCGCACAAGAATATATCTGACTAGTATGAATCTGAAAACCTATGTATCGATATCTCTCTGCAAGTGAATCAAGAGGGTGTAAAGCGGCATCAAAACAGCAGGGAAAAGCAGCCAAGCCCGATTCTAAACATAAATTACTTTAAAAAACCCACAAAACAAAGACAGTGAAAGAGAGAGAAATTCTTCCAAAATCCGTTCAGGGTCTCTGATGCAACCTGGATTGACCATATCTAGACCCACAGCTGGATGAGATATAAGGCTGCACACTCTTGCGGCTGAGAGGATTGGTGAGGTTGGGTGAGCAAATGCAGATACTTTAAAGTAATACTGCGGTGTACCCACCCCATGGGTCTCAAATCTCCAGGTACAAGGGCATCTTCCTACATCAAAACATGCATGGGAAACCCAGAAGATGGTATGCCATGAGATCGGGAAAAGTTTCTAAAACGCACCTCATTTCTCCTCTCCTTGTGCTCGGGTTCGCCATTCCAGCCGCTTGACTAACCATCTCCCTACTTGGAGAATCAGCACCTTTAACCTCCTGTTTCGTACAGGTTGCAGTTTGTCCTGAGGATGAACGGGAAGACGGGGAACCAACGAGAGACTAGCCCTAGGTGTTGGGACAGGCACAGGTCACTCCATTTTCCCATCAGGAAGAAGAATGAACCACAGGCTCAGCCTGCCCCCCAAAACCAAAACAGGGCCTGAAGCAATCCTGCGCTTTTGCGGCCAGCTCCCAAAAAAGCGAGGAGACAAATGGAGCTCAGGGGCACTGCAATTCACAAACGTGCAGAGTTATAAATGAGATCTCTCGTCCACAAATATATTGAGGGAAGGCAACGAAGAGGATTTGAAAGCAAGGCAGATTTGCAGGAAACAGATTTCAGGAGGTAGATTCGACTCGCCTTTAAAGCACATGAAAAGTGACAAAACGTTGACAATGATGCCCTTGGCCAAAAAGGGCGTATGCGTTTTTTCCTGAATATATTCAGGAAAAAACGCATACGCCCTTTTTGGCCAACCAAGCAAGCCGGAAGGGCAAATCAGCGCTACAAAGAAGTCTCGCTTGCCCTCGGTCAAAAGGGCCATGCTGAACAAACTGTAAAAACCAGAAAAGCAGGACAGGCCATGGAGACATGGGAGCCTTGCTACGCTGATGGGCGGGATGTAAATTGCCAACAGGCACTCTGGAGAAGAGTACGGTGTGTCCTGAAACAAGTAATAAACACAGCGTAGAGAGCATAGGGCAATTCCACTCATGGGCGTATAAATTGGGAAAACTAAAAATCAACAAGACACAGGCACCCTAAAGTTTACGGCTGCTCTGTTGCCAAGAACCTCCACTTCGGTACACCTTCAATATCCCAGGAAAGAGAAAAATGGATAAAGAAATGGTGGTACTTGGCACAATGCAATATCACTCAGCCATGAAATCAATGTCATAAGGCTAGTTAGCAGCATGATGAGTGGATTTAGGTACGATGATTCTAAGTGAAATAAGTCACACAGAAAAAGGCACTTATCCTAAGATATCGCTTATAGAGGGAATGTCAAAATCGCTACACTTGAACTGAATTACAAACAGAACAGAGTCACACCTTTAGAAGACACACTATGGCTGCTTAACTGGAAAGGTGAGGTGGGGTGATGCATAAAACAAGGGTTTGAAATTAGCTCAGACACCGCTCCATAAGCCAAATATGTAATAGACAAGGCCTACTCCCTGCTCAGTGAACTGGACTCAACACCCCCTAGTCACCGCACAAGAATATATCTGACTAGTATGAATCTGAAAACCTATGTATCGATATCTCTCTGCAAGTGAATCAAGAGGGTGTAAAGCGGCATCAAAACAGCAGGGAAAAGCAGCCAAGCCCGATTCTAAACATAAATTACTTTAAAAAACCCACAAAACAAAGACAGTGAAAGAGAGAAATTCTTCCAAAATCCGTTCAGGGTCTCTGATGCAACCTGGATTGACCATATCTAGACCCACAGCTGGATGAGACATAAGGCTGCACACTCTTGCGGCTGAGAGGATTGGTGAGGTTGGGTGAGCAAATGCAGATACTTTAAAGTAATACTGCGGTGTACCCACCCCATGGGTCTCAAATCTCCAGGTACAAGGGCATCTTCCTACATCAAAACATGCATGGGAAACCCAGAGAATTGTATGCCGTGAGATCGGGAAAGGCTTCTAAAACGCACCTCATTTCTCCTCTCCTTGTGCTCGGGTTCGCCATTCCAGCCACTTGACTAACCATCTCCCTAATTGGAGAATCAGCACCTTTAACCTCCTCTTTCGTCCAGGTTGCAATTTGTCCTGAGGATGAAGGGGAAGACGGGGAAACAACGAGAGACTAGCCCTAGGTGTTGGGACAGGCACAGGTCACTCCATTTTCCCATCAGGAAGAAGAATGAACCACAGGCTCAGCCTGCCCCCCAGAACCAAAATAGGGCCTGAAGCAATCCTGCGCTTTTGCGGCCAGCTCCCAAAAAAGCGAGGAGACAAATGGAGCTCAGGGGCACTGCAATTCACAAACGTGCAGAGTTATAAATGAGAACTCTCGTCCACAAATATATTGAGGGAAGTCAACGAAGAGGATTTGAAAGCAAGGCAGATTTGCAGGAAACAGATTTCAGGAGGTAGATTCGACTCGCCTTTAAAGCACATGAAAAGCGGCAAAACGTTGACAATGATGCCCTTGGCCAAAAAGGGCGTATGCGTTTTTTCCTGAATATATTCAGGTAAAAACGCATACGCCCTTTTTGGCCAACCAAGCAAGCCGGAAGGTCAAATCAGCGCTACAAAGAAGTCTCGCTTGCCCTCGGTCAAAAGGGCCATGCTGAACAAAGTGTAAAAACCAGAAAAGCAGGACAGGCCATGGAGACATGGGAGCCTTGCTACGCTGACGGGCGGGATGTAAATTGCCAACAGGCACTCTGGAGAAGAGTACGGTGTGTCCTGAAACAAGTAATAAACACAGCGTAGAGAGCATAGGGCAATTCCACTCATGGGCGTATAAATTGGGAAAACTAAAAATCAACAAGACACAGGCACCCTAAAGTTTACGGCTGCTCTGTTGCCAAGAATCTCCGCTTCGGTACACCTTCAATATCCCAGGAAAGAGAAAAATGGATAAAGAAATGGTGGTACTTGGCACAATGGTATATCACTCACCCATGAAATCAATGTCATAAGGCTAGTTAGCAGCATGATGAGTGGATTTAGGTACGATGATTCTAAGTGAAATAAGTCACACAGAAAAAGGCACTTATCCTAAGATATCGCTTATAGAGGGAATGTCAAAATCGCTACACTTGAACTGAATTACAAACAGAACAGAGTCACACCTTTAGAAGACACACTATGGCTGCTTAACTGGAAAGGTGAGGTGGGGTGATGCATAAAACAAGGGTTTGAAATTAGCTCAGACACCGCTCCATAAGCCAAATATGTAATAGACAAGGCCTACTCCCTGCTCAGTGAACTGGACTCAACACCCCCTAGTCACCGCACAAGAATATATCTGACTAGTATGAATCTGAAAACCTATGTATCGATATCTCTCTGCAAGTGAATCAAGAGGGTGTAAAGCGGCATCAAAACAGCAGGGAAAAGCAGCCAAGCCCGATTCTAAACATAAATTACTTTAAAAAACCCACAAAACAAAGACAGTGAAAGAGAGAGAAATTCTTCCAAAATCCGTTCAGGGTCTCTGATGCAACCTGGATTGACCATATCTAGACCCACAGCTGGATGAGACATAAGGCTGCACACTCTTGCGGCTGAGAGGATTGGTGAGGTTGGGTGAGCAAATGCAGATACTTTAAAGTAATACTGCGGTGTACCCACCCCATGGGTCTCAAATCTCCAGGTACAAGGGCATCTTCCTACATCAAAACATGCATGGGAAACCCAGAAGATGGTATGCCATGAGATCGGGAAAAGTTTCTAAAACGCACCTCATTTCTCCTCTCCTTGTGCTCGGGTTCGCCATTCCAGCCGCTTGACTAACCATCTCCCTACTTGGAGAATCAGCACCTTTAACCTCCTGTTTCGTACAGGTTGCAGTTTGTCCTGAGGATGAACGGGAAGACGGGGAACCAACGAGAGACTAGCCCTAGGTGTTGGGACAGGCACAGGTCACTCCATTTTCCCATCAGGAAGAAGAATGAACCACAGGCTCAGCCTGCCCCCCAAAACCAAAATAGGGCCTGAAGCAATCCTGCGCTTTTGCGGCCAGCTCCCAAAAAAGCGAGGAGACAAATGGAGCTCAGGGGCACTGCAATTCACAAACGTGCAGAGTTATAAATGAGATCTCTCGTCCACAAATATATTGAGGGAAGGCAACGAAGAGGATTTGAAAGCAAGGCAGATTTGCAGGAAACAGATTTCAGGAGGTAGATTCGACTCGCCTTTAAAGCACATGAAAAGTGACAAAACGTTGACAATGATGCCCTTGGCCAAAAAGGGCGTATGCGTTTTTTCCTGAATATATTCAGGAAAAAACGCATACGCCCTTTTTGGCCAACCAAGCAAGCCGGAAGGGCAAATCAGCGCTACAAAGAAGTCTCGCTTGCCCTCGGTCAAAAGGGCCATGCTGAACAAACTGTAAAAACCAGAAAAGCAGGACAGGCCATGGAGACATGGGAGCCTTGCTACGCTGATGGGCGGGATGTAAATTGCCAACAGGCACTCTGGAGAAGAGTACGGTGTGTCCTGAAACAAGTAATAAACACAGCGTAGAGAGCATAGGGCAATTCCACTCATGGGCGTATAAATTGGGAAAACTAAAAATCAACAAGACACAGGCACCCTAAAGTTTACGGCTGCTCTGTTGCCAAGAACCTCCACTTCGGTACACCTTCAATATCCCAGGAAAGAGAAAAATGGATAAAGAAATGGTGGTACTTGGCACAATGCAATATCACTCAGCCATGAAATCAATGTCATAAGGCTAGTTAGCAGCATGATGAGTGGATTTAGGTACGATGATTCTAAGTGAAATAAGTCACACAGAAAAAGGCACTTATCCTAAGATATCGCTTATAGAGGGAATGTCAAAATCGCTACACTTGAACTGAATTACAAACAGAACAGAGTCACACCTTTAGAAGACACACTATGGCTGCTTAACTGGAAAGGTGAGGTGGGGTGATGCATAAAACAAGGGTTTGAAATTAGCTCAGACACCGCTCCATAAGCCAAATATGTAATAGACAAGGCCTACTCCCTGCTCAGTGAACTGGACTCAACACCCCCTAGTCACCGCACAAGAATATATCTGACTAGTATGAATCTGAAAACCTATGTATCGATATCTCTCTGCAAGTGAATCAAGAGGGTGTAAAGCGGCATCAAAACAGCAGGGAAAAGCAGCCAAGCCCGATTCTAAACATAAATTACTTTAAAAAACCCACAAAACAAAGACAGTGAAAGAGAGAAATTCTTCCAAAATCCGTTCAGGGTCTCTGATGCAACCTGGATTGACCATATCTAGACCCACAGCTGGATGAGACATAAGGCTGCACACTCTTGCGGCTGAGAGGATTGGTGAGGTTGGGTGAGCAAATGCAGATACTTTAAAGTAATACTGCGGTATACCCACCCCATGGGTCTCAAATCTCCAGGTACAAGGGCATCTTCCTACATCAAAACATGCATGGGAAACCCAGAGAATTGTATGCCGTGAGATCGGGAAAGGCTTCTAAAACGCACCTCATTTCTCCTCTCCTTGTGCTCGGGTTCGCCATTCCAGCCACTTGACTAAACATCTCCCTAATTGGAGAATCAGCACCTTTAACCTCCTCTTTCGTCCAGGTTGCAATTTGTCCTGAGGATGAAGGGGAAGACGGGGAAACAACGAGAGACTAGCCCTAGGTGTTGGGACAGGCACAGGTCACTCCATTTTCCCATCAGGAAGAAGAATGAACCACAGGCTCAGCCTGCCCCCCAGAACCAAAATAGGGCCTGAAGCAATCCTGCGCTTTTGCGGCCAGCTCCCAATAAAGCGAGGAGACAAATGGAGCTCAGGGGCACTGCAATTCACAAACGTGCAGAGTTATAAATGAGAACTCTCGTCCACAAATATATTGAGGGAAGGCAACGAAGAGGATTTGAAAGCAAGGCAGATTTGCAGGAAACAGATTTCAGGAGGTAGATTCGACTCGCCTTTAAAGCACATGAAAAGTGACAAAACGTTGACAATGATGCCCTTGGCCAAAAAGGGCGTATGCGTTTTTTCCTGAATATATTCAGGAAAAAACGCATACGCCCTTTTTGGCCAACCAAGCAAGCCGGAAGGGCAAATCAGCGCTACAAAGAAGTCTCGCTTGCCCTCGGTCAAAAGGGCCATGCTGAACAAACTGTAAAAACCAGAAAAGCAGGACAGGCCATGGAGACATGGGAGCCTTGCTACGCTGATGGGCGGGATGTAAATTGCCAACAGGCACTCTGGAGAAGAGTACGGTGTGTCCTGAAACAAGTAATAAACACAGCGTAGAGAGCATAGGGCAATTCCACTCATGGGCGTATAAATTGGGAAAACTAAAAATCAACAAGACACAGGCACCCTAAAGTTTACGGCTGCTCTGTTGCCAAGAACCTCCACTTCGGTACACCTTCAATATCCCAGGAAAGAGAAAAATGGATAAAGAAATGGTGGTACTTGGCACAATGCAATATCACTCAGCCATGAAATCAATGTCATAAGGCTAGTTAGCAGCATGATGAGTGGATTTAGGTACGATGATTCTAAGTGAAATAAGTCACACAGAAAAAGGCACTTATCCTAAGATATCGCTTATAGAGGGAATGTCAAAATCGCTACACTTGAACTGAATTACAAACAGAACAGAGTCACACCTTTAGAAGACACACTATGGCTGCTTAACTGGAAAGGTGAGGTGGGGTGATGCATAAAACAAGGGTTTGAAATTAGCTCAGACACCGCTCCATAAGCCAAATATGTAATAGACAAGGCCTACTCCCTGCTCAGTGAACTGGACTCAACACCCCCTAGTCACCGCACAAGAATATATCTGACTAGTATGAATCTGAAAACCTATGTATCGATATCTCTCTGCAAGTGAATCAAGAGGGTGTAAAGCGGCATCAAAACAGCAGGGAAAAGCAGCCAAGCCCGATTCTAAACATAAATTACTTTAAAAAACCCACAAAACAAAGACAGTGAAAGAGAGAAATTCTTCCAAAATCCGTTCAGGGTCTCTGATGCAACCTGGATTGACCATATCTAGACCCACAGCTGGATGAGACATAAGGCTGCACACTCTTGCGGCTGAGAGGATTGGTGAGGTTGGGTGAGCAAATGCAGATACTTTAAAGTAATACTGCGGTATACCCACCCCATGGGTCTCAAATCTCCAGGTACAAGGGCATCTTCCTACATCAAAACATGCATGGGAAACCCAGAGAATTGTATGCCGTGAGATCGGGAAAGGCTTCTAAAACGCACCTCATTTCTCCTCTCCTTGTGCTCGGGTTCGCCATTCCAGCCACTTGACTAAACATCTCCCTAATTGGAGAATCAGCACCTTTAACCTCCTCTTTCGTCCAGGTTGCAATTTGTCCTGAGGATGAAGGGGAAGACGGGGAAACAACGAGAGACTAGCCCTAGGTGTTGGGACAGGCACAGGTCACTCCATTTTCCCATCAGGAAGAAGAATGAACCACAGGCTCAGCCTGCCCCCAAGAACCAAAATAGGGCCTGAAGCAATCCTGCGCTTTTGCGGCCAGCTCCCAATAAAGCGAGGAGACAAATGGAGCTCAGGGGCACTGCAATTCACAAACGTGCAGAGTTATAAATGAGAACTCTCGTCCACAAATATATTGAGGGAAGGCAACGAAGAGGATTTGAAAGCAAGGCAGATTTGCAGGAAACAGATTTCAGGAGGTAGATTCGACTCGCCTTTAAAGCACATGAAAAGCGGCAAAACGTTGACAATGATGCCCTTGGCCAAAAAGGGCGTATGCGTTTTTTCCTGAATATATTCAGGTAAAAACGCATACGCCCTTTTTGGCCAACCAAGCAAGCCGGAAGGTCAAATCAGCGCTACAAAGAAGTCTCGCTTGCCCTCGGTCAAAAGGGCCATGCTGAACAAAGTGTAAAAACCAGAAAAGCAGGACAGGCCATGGAGACATGGGAGCCTTGCTACGCTGACGGGCGGGATGTAAATTGCCAACAGGCACTCTGGAGAAGAGTACGGTGTGTCCTGAAACAAGTAATAAACACAGCGTAGAGAGCATAGGGCAATTCCACTCATGGGCGTATAAATTGGGAAAACTAAAAATCAACAAGACACAGGCACCCTAAAGTTTACGGCTGCTCTGTTTCCAAGAATCTCCGCTTCGGTACACCTTCAATATCCCAGGAAAGAGAAAAATGGATAAAGAAATGGTGGTACTTGGCACAATGGTATATCACTCACCCATGAAATCAATGTCATAAGGCTAGTTAGCAGCATGATGAGTGGATTTAGGTACGATGATTCTAAGTGAAATAAGTCACACAGAAAAAGGCACTTATCCTAAGATATCGCTTATAGAGGGAATGTCAAAATCGCTACACTTGAACTGAATTACAAACAGAACAGAGTCACACCTTTAGAAGACACACTATGGCTGCTTAACTGGAAAGGTGAGGTGGGGTGGTGCATAAAACAAGGGTTTGAAATTAGCTCAGACACCGCTCCATAAGCCAAATATGTAATAGACAAGGCCTACTCCCTGCTCAGTGAACTGGACTCAACACCCCCTAGTCACCGCACAAGAATATATCTGACTAGTATGAATCTGAAAACCTATGTATCGATATCTCTCTGCAAGTGAATCAAGAGGGTGTAAAGCGGCATCAAAACAGCAGGGAAAAGCAGCCAAGCCCGATTCTAAACATAAATTACTTTAAAAAACCCACAAAACAAAGACAGTGAAAGAGAGAGAAATTCTTCCAAAATCCGTTCAGGGTCTCTGATGCAACCTGGATTGACCATATCTAGACCCACAGCTGGATGAGACATAAGGCTGCACACTCTTGCGGCTGAGAGGATTGGTGAGGTTGGGTGAGCAAATGCAGATACTTTAAAGTAATACTGCGGTGTACCCACCCCATGGGTCTCAAATCTCCAGGTACAAGGGCATCTTCCTACATCAAAACATGCATGGGAAACCCAGAAGATGGTATGCCATGAGATCGGGAAAAGTTTCTAAAACGCACCTCATTTCTCCTCTCCTTGTGCTCGGGTTCGCCATTCCAGCCGCTTGACTAACCATCTCCCTACTTGGAGAATCAGCACCTTTAACCTCCTGTTTCGTACAGGTTGCAGTTTGTCCTGAGGATGAACGGGAAGACGGGGAACCAACGAGAGACTAGCCCTAGGTGTTGGGACAGGCACAGGTCACTCCATTTTCCCATCAGGAAGAAGAATGAACCACAGGCTCAGCCTGCCCCCCAAAACCAAAACAGGGCCTGAAGCAATCCTGCGCTTTTGCGGCCAGCTCCCAAAAAAGCGAGGAGACAAATGGAGCTCAGGGGCACTGCAATTCACAAACGTGCAGAGTTATAAATGAGATCTCTCGTCCACAAATATATTGAGGGAAGGCAACGAAGAGGATTTGAAAGCAAGGCAGATTTGCAGGAAACAGATTTCAGGAGGTAGATTCGACTCGCCTTTAAAGCACATGAAAAGTGACAAAACGTTGACAATGATGCCCTTGGCCAAAAAGGGCGTATGCGTTTTTTCCTGAATATATTCAGGAAAAAACGCATACGCCCTTTTTGGCCAACCAAGCAAGCCGGAAGGGCAAATCAGCGCTACAAAGAAGTCTCGCTTGCCCTCGGTCAAAAGGGCCATGCTGAACAAACTGTAAAAACCAGAAAAGCAGGACAGGCCATGGAGACATGGGAGCCTTGCTACGCTGATGGGCGGGATGTAAATTGCCAACAGGCACTCTGGAGAAGAGTACGGTGTGTCCTGAAACAAGTAATAAACACAGCGTAGAGAGCATAGGGCAATTCCACTCATGGGCGTATAAATTGGGAAAACTAAAAATCAACAAGACACAGGCACCCTAAAGTTTACGGCTGCTCTGTTGCCAAGAACCTCCACTTCGGTACACCTTCAATATCCCAGGAAAGAGAAAAATGGATAAAGAAATGGTGGTACTTGGCACAATGCAATATCACTCAGCCATGAAATCAATGTCATAAGGCTAGTTAGCAGCATGATGAGTGGATTTAGGTACGATGATTCTAAGTGAAATAAGTCACACAGAAAAAGGCACTTATCCTAAGATATCGCTTATAGAGGGAATGTCAAAATCGCTACACTTGAACTGAATTACAAACAGAACAGAGTCACACCTTTAGAAGACACACTATGGCTGCTTAACTGGAAAGGTGAGGTGGGGTGATGCATAAAACAAGGGTTTGAAATTAGCTCAGACACCGCTCCATAAGCCAAATATGTAATAGACAAGGCCTACTCCCTGCTCAGTGAACTGGACTCAACACCCCCTAGTAACCGCACAAGAATATATCTGACTAGTATGAATCTGAAAACCTATGTATCGATATCTCTCTGCAAGTGAATCAAGAGGGTGTAAAGCGGCATCAAAACAGCAGGGAAAAGCAGCCAAGCCCGATTCTAAACATAAATTACTTTAAAAAACCCACAAAACAAAGACAGTGAAAGAGAGAAATTCTTCCAAAATCCGTTCAGGGTCTCTGATGCAAACTGGATTGACCATATCTAGACCCACAGCTGGATGAGTCATAAGGCTGCACACTCTTGCGGCTGAGAGGATTGGTGAGGTTGGGTGAGCAAATGCAGATACTTTAAAGTAATACTCCGGTGTACCCACCCCATGGGTCTCAAATCTCCAGGTACAAGGGCATCTTCCTACATCAAAACATGCATGGGAAACCCAGAAGATGGTATGCCATGAGATCGGGAAAAGTTTCTAAAACGCACCTCATTTCTCCTCTCCTTGTGCTCGGGTTCGCCATTCCAGCCGCTTGACTAACCATCTCCCTACTTGGAGAATCAGCACCTTTAACCTCCTGTTTCGTACAGGTTGCAGTTTGTCCTGAGGATGAACGGGAAGACGGGGAACCAACGAGAGACTAGCCCTAGGTGTTGGGACAGGCACAGGTCACTCCATTTTCCCATCAGGAAGAAGAATGAACCACAGGCTCAGCCTGCCCCCCAAAACCAAAATAGGGCCTGAAGCAATCCTGCGCTTTTGCGGCCAGCTCCCAAAAAAGCGAGGAGACAAATGGAGCTCAGGGGCACTGCAATTCACAAACGTGCAGAGTTATAAATGAGATCTCTCGTCCACAAATATATTGAGGGAAGGCAACGAAGAGGATTTGAAAGCAAGGCAGATTTGCAGGAAACAGATTTCAGGAGGTAGATTCGACTCGCCTTTAAAGCACATGAAAAGTGACAAAACGTTGACAATGATGCCCTTGGCCAAAAAGGGCGTATGCGTTTTTTCCTGAATATATTCAGGAAAAAACGCATACGCCCTTTTTGGCCAACCAAGCAAGCCGGAAGGGCAAATCAGCGCTACAAAGAAGTCTCGCTTGCCCTCGGTCAAAAGGGCCATGCTGAACAAACTGTAAAAACCAGAAAAGCAGGACAGGCCATGGAGACATGGGAGCCTTGCTACGCTGATGGGCGGGATGTAAATTGCCAACAGGCACTCTGGAGAAGAGTACGGTGTGTCCTGAAACAAGTAATAAACACAGCGTAGAGAGCATAGGGCAATTCCACTCATGGGCGTATAAATTGGGAAAACTAAAAATCAACAAGACACAGGCACCCTAAAGTTTACGGCTGCTCTGTTGCCAAGAACCTCCACATCGGTACACCTTCAATATCCCAGGAAAGAGAAAAATGGATAAAGAAATGGTGGTACTTGGCACAATGCAATATCACTCAGCCATGAAATCAATGTCATAAGGCTAGTTAGCAGCATGATGAGTGGATTTAGGTACGATGATTCTAAGTGAAATAAGTCACACAGAAAAAGGCACTTATCCTAAGATATCGCTTATAGAGGGAATGTCAAAATCGCTACACTTGAACTGAATTACAAACAGAACAGAGTCACACCTTTAGAAGACACACTATGGCTGCTTAACTGGAAAGGTGAGGTGGGGTGATGCATAAAACAAGGGTTTGAAATTAGCTCAGACACTGCTCCATAAGCCAAATATGTAATAGACAAGGCCTACTCCCTGCTCAGTGAACTGGACTCAACACCCCCTAGTAACCGCACAAGAATATATCTGACTAGTATGAATCTGAAAACCTATGTATCGATATCTCTCTGCAAGTGAATCAAGAGGGTGTAAAGCGGCATCAAAACAGCAGGGAAAAGCAGCCAAGCCCGATTCTAAACATAAATTACTTTAAAAAACCCACAAAACAAAGACAGTGAAAGAGAGAAATTCTTCCAAAATCCGTTCAGGGTCTCTGATGCAAACTGGATTGACCATATCTAGACCCACAGCTGGATGAGACATAAGGCTGCACACTCTTGCGGCTGAGAGGATTGGTGAGGTTGGGTGAGCAAATGCAGATACTTTAAAGTAATACTCCGGTGTACCCACCCCATGGGTCTCAAATCTCCAGGTACAAGGGCATCTTCCTACATCAAAACATGCATGGGAAACCCAGAAGATGGTATGCCATGAGATCGGGAAAAGTTTCTAAAACGCACCTCATTTCTCCTCTCCTTGTGCTCGGGTTCGCCATTCCAGCCGCTTGACTAACCATCTCCCTACTTGGAGAATCAGCACCTTTAACCTCCTGTTTCGTACAGGTTGCAGTTTGTCCTGAGGATGAACGGGAAGACGGGGAACCAACGAGAGACTAGCCCTAGGTGTTGGGACAGGCAAAGGTCACTCCATTTTCCCATCAGGAAGAAGAATGAACCACAGGCTCAGCCTGGCCCCCAAAACCAAAATAGGGCCTGAAGCAATCCTGCGCTTTTGCGGCCAGCTCCCAAAAAAGCGAGTAGACAAATGGAGCTCAGGGGCACTGCAATTCACAAACGTGCAGAGTTATAAATGAGAACTCTCGTCCACAAATATATTGAGGGAAGGCAACGAAGAGGATTTGAAAGCAAGGCAGATTTGCAGGAAACAGATTTCAGGAGGTAGATTCGACTCGCCTGTAAAGCACATGAAAAGCGGCAAAACGTTGACAATGATGCCCTTGGCCAAAAACGGCGTATGCGTTTTTTCCTGAATATATTCAGTAAAAAACGCATACGCCGTTTTTGGCCAACCAAGCAAGCCGGAAGAGCAAATCAGCGCTACAAAGAAGTCTCGCTTGCCCTCCGTCAAAAGGGCCATGCTGAAAAAAGTGTAAAAACCAGAAAAGCAGGACAGGCCATGGAGACATGCGAGCCTTGCTACGCTGATGGGCGGGATGTAAATTGCCAACAGGCACTCTAGAGAAGTGTACGGTGTGTCCCGAAACAAGTAATAAACACAGCTTAGAGAGCATAGCGCACTTCCACTCATGGGCGTATAAATTGGGAAAACTAAAAATCAACAAGACACAGGCACCCCAAACTTTACGGCTGCTCTGTTTCCAAGAACCTCCACTTCAGTACACCTTCAATATCCCAGGAAAGCGAAAAATGGATAAACAAATATTGGTACTTGGCACAATGGAATATCACTCAGCCATGAAATCAATGTCATAAGGCTAGTTAGGAGCATGATGAGTAGATTTAGCGACGATGATTCTAAGTGAAATAAGTCACACAGAAAAAGACACTTATCCTAAGGTATCACTTATAGAGGGAATGTCAAAATCGCTACACTTGAACTGAATTACAAAACAGAACAGAGTCACACCTTTAGAAGACACACTATGTCTGCTTAACGGGAAAGGTGAGGTGGGGTGATGCATAAAACAAGGGTTTGAAATTAGCTCAGAGACCGCTCCATAAGCCAAATATGTAATAGACAAGGCCTACTCCCTGCTCAGTGAACTGGACTCAACACCCCCTAGTCACCGCACAAGAATATATCTGACTAGTAAGAATCTGAAAACCTGTGTATCAATATCTCTCTGCAAGTGAATCAAGAGGGTGTAAAGCGGAATAAACACAGCAGGGAAAGCAGCCAAGCCCCATTCTAAACATAAATTACTTTAAAAAACCCACAAAACAAAGACAGTGAAAGAGAAATTCTTACAAAATCCGTTCAGGGTCTCTGATGCAACTTGGATTGACCATATCTAGACCCACAGCTGGATGAGACATAAGGCTGGACACTCTTGGGGCTGAGAGGATTGGTGAGGTTGAGTGAGCAAACCCAGATACTTTAAAGTAACACCGCGGGTACACACCCCATGGGTCTCAAATCTCCAGGTACAAGGGCAACTTCCTACATCAAAACATGCATGGGAAACCCAGAAGATGGTATGCCGTGAGATCGGGAAAGGTTTCTAAAACGCACCTCATTTCTCCTCTCCTTGTGCTCGGGTTCGCCATTCCAGCCGCTTGACTAACCATCTCCCTACTTGGAGAATCAGCACCTTTAACCTCCTGTTTCGTACAGGTTGCAATTTGTCCTGAGGATGAACGGGAAGACGGGCAACCAAAGAGAGACTAGCCCTAAGTGTTGGGACAGGCACAGGTCACTCCATTTTCCCATCAGGAAGAAGAATGAACCACAGGCTCCGGCGGCCCCCTGGAAGCCGAATAGGGCCTGAAGCAATCCTGTGCTTTTGCTGCCAGCTCCCAAAAAAGCGAGTAGAAAAATGGAGCTCAGGGGCACTGCAATTCACAAACGTGCAGAGTTATCAATGATAACTCTCGTCCACAAATATATTGAGGGAAGGCAACGAAGAGGATTTGAAAGCAAGGCAGATTTGCAGGAAACAGATTTCAGGAGGTAGATTCGACTCGCCTTTAAAGCACATGAAAAGTGGCAAAACGTTGACAATGATGCCCTTGGCCAAAAAGGGCGTATGCGTTTTTTCCTGAATATATTCAGGAAAAAAGGCATACGCCCTTTTTGGCCAACCAAGCAAGCCGGAAGGGCAAATCAGTGCTACAAAGAAGTCTCGCTTGCCCTCGGTCAAAAGGGCCATGCTGAACAAACTGTAAAAAGCAGAAAAGCAGGACAGGCCATGGAGACATGGGAGCCTTGCTACGCTGATGGGCAGGTTGTAAATTGCCAACAGCCACTCTGGAGAAGGGTACGGTGTGTCCTGAAACAAGTAATAAACACAGCTTAGAGAGCATAGGGCACTTCCACTCATGGGCGTATAAATTGGGAAAAATAAAAATAAACAAGACACAGGCACCCCAACCTTTACGGCTGCTCTGTTTCCAAGAACCTCCACTTCGGTACACCTTCAATATCCCAGAAAGAGAAAAATGGATAAACAAATATTGGTACTTGGCACAATGGAATATCACTCAGCCATGAAATCAATGTCATAAGGCTAGTTAGGAGCATGATGAGTCGATTTAGCGACGATGATTCTAAGTGAAATAAGTCACACAGAAAAAGACACTTATCCTAAGGTATCACTTATAGAGGGAATGTCAAAATCGCTACACTTGAACTGAATTACAAAACAGAACAGAGTCACACCTTTAGAAGACACACTATGTCTGCTTAACGGGAAAGGTGAGGTGGGGTGATGCATAAAACAAGGGTTTGAAATTAGCTCAGAGACCGCTCCATAAGCCAAATATGTAATAGACAAGGCCTACTCCCTGCTCAGTGAACTGGACTCAACACCCCCTAGTCACCGCACAAGAATATATCTGACTAGTAAGAATCTGAAAACCTGTGTATCAATATCTCTCTGCAAGTGAATCAAGAGGGTGTAAAGCGGAATAAACACAGCAGGGAAAAGCAGCCAAGCCCCATTCTAAACATAAATTACTTTAAAAAACCCACAAAACAAAGACAGTGAAAGAGAAATTCTTACAAAATCCGTTCAGGGTCTCTGATGCAACTTGGATTGACCATAGCTAGACCCACAGCTGGATGAGACATAAGGCTGGACACTCTTGGGGCTGAGAGGATTGGTGAGGTTGAGTGAGCAAACCCAGATACTTTAAAGTAACACCGCGGGTACACACCCCATGGGTCTCAAATCTCCAGGTACAAGGGCATCTTCCTACATCAAAACATGCATGGGAAACCCAGAAGATGGTATGCCGTGAGATCGGGAAAGGTTTCTAAAACGCACCTCATTTCTCCTCTCCTTGTGCTCGGGTTCGCCATTCCAGCCGCTTGACTAACCATCTCCCTACTTGGAGAATCAGCACCTTTAACCTCCTGTTTCGTACAGGTTGCAATTTGTCCTGAGGATGAACGGGAAGATGGGCAACCAACGAGAGACTAGCCCTAGGTGTTGGGACAGGCACAGGTCACTCCATTTTCCCATCAGGAAGAAGAATGAACCACAGGCTCCGGCGGCCCCCTGGAAGCCGAATAGGGCCTGAAGCAATCCTGTGCTTTTGCTGCCAGCTCCCAAAAAAGCGAGTAGAAAAATGGAGCTCAGGGGCACTGCAATTCACAAACGTGCAGAGTTATCAATGATAACTCTCGTCCACAAATATATTGAGGGAAGGCAACGAAGAGGATTTGAAAGCAAGGCAGATTTGCAGGAAACAGATTTCAGGAGGTAGATTCGACTCGCCTTTAAAGCACATGAAAAGTGGCAAAACGTTGACAATGATGCCCTTGGCCAAAAAGGGCGTATGCGTTTTTTCCTGAATATATTCAGGAAAAAAGGCATACGCACTTTTTGGCCAACCAAGCAAGCCGGAAGGGCAAATCAGCGCTACAAAGAAGTCTCGCTTGCCCTCGGTCAAAAGGGCCATGCTGAACAAACTGTAAAAAGCAGAAAAGCAGGACAGGCCATGGAGACATGGGAGCCTTGCTACGCTGATGGGCAGGTTGTAAATTGCCAACAGCCACTCTGGAGAAGGGTACGGTGTGTCCTGAAACAAGTAATAAACACAGCTTAGAGAGCATAGGGCACTTCCACTCATGGGCGTATAAATTGGGAAAAATAAAAATAAACAAGACACAGGCACCCCAACCTTTACGGCTGCTCTGTTTCCAAGAACCTCCACTTCGGTACACCTTCAATATCCCAGAAAGAGAAAAATGGATAAACAAATATTGGTACTTGGCACAATGGAATATCACTCAGCCATGAAATCAATGTCATAAGGCTAGTTAGCAGCATGATGAGTGGATTTAGCGACGATGATTCTAAGTGAAATAAGTCACACAGAAAAAGACACTTATCCTAAGATATCGCTTAGAGAGGGAATGTCAAAATCGCTACACTTGAACTGAATTACAAAACAGAACAGAGTCACACCTTTAGAAGACACACTATGGCTGCTTAACGGGAAAGGTGAGGTGGGGTGATGCATAAAACAAGGGTTTGAAATAAGCTCAGAGACCGCTCCATAAGCGAAATATGTCATACAAAAGGCCTACTCCCTGCTCAGTGAACTGGACTCAACACCCCCTAGTCACCGCACAAGAATATATCTGACTAGTAAGAATCTGAAAACCTATGTATCGATATCTCTCTGCAAGTGAATCAAGAGGGTGTAAAGCGGCATAAACACAGCAGGGAAAAGCAGCAAAGCCCCATTCTAAACATAAATTACTTAAAAAAACCCACAAAACAAAGACAGTGAAAGAGAGAGAAATTCTTACAAAATCCGTTCAGGGGCTCTGATGCCACCTGGTTCGACCATATCTAGACCCACAGCTGGATGAGACATAAGGCTGGACACTCTTGCGGCTGAGAGAATTGGTGAGGTTGGGTGAGCAAACGCAGATACTTTAAAGTAATACCGCGGGGTACCCACCCCATGGGTCTCAAATCTCAAGGTACAAGGGCATCTTCCTACATGAAAACATGCATGGGAAACCCAGAGGTTTGTATGCCATGAGATCGGGAAGGGCTTCTAAAACGCACCTCATTTCTCCTCTCCTTGTGCTCGGGTTCACCATTCTAGCCGCTTGACTAAACATCTCCATACTTGGAGAATCAGCACCTTTATCCTCCTGTTTCGTACAGGTTGCAATTTGTCCTGAGGATGAACGGGAAGACGGGGAACCAACGAGAGACTAGCCCTAGGTGTTGGGACTGTCACAGGTCACTCCATTTTCCCATCAGGAAGAAGAATGAACCACAGGCTCAGCCTGCCCCCAGAACCAAAATAGGGCCTGAAGCAATCCTGCGCTTTTGCCGACAGCTCCCAAAAAAGCGAGTAGACAAATGGAGCTCAGGGGCACTGCAATTCACAAACGTGCAGAGTTATAAATGAGAACTCTCGTCCACAAATATATTGAGGGAAGGCAACGAAGAGGATTTGAAAGCAAGGCAGATTTGCAGGAAACAGATTTCAGGAGGTAGATTCGACTCACCTTTAAAGCACATGAAAAGCGGCAAAACGTTGACAATGATGCCCTTGGCCAAAAAGGGCGTATGCGTTTTTTCCTGAATATATTCAGGAAAAAACGCATACGCCCTTTTTGGCCAACCAAGCAAGCCGGAAGAGCAAATCAGCGCTACAAAGAAGTCTTGCTTGCCCTCGGTCAAAAGGGCCATGCTGAACAAAGTGTAAAAACCAGAAAAGCAGGACAGGCCATGGAGACATGGGAGCCTTGCTACGCTGATGGGTGGGATGTAAATTGCCAACAGGCACTCTGGAGAAGTGTACGGTGTGTCCTGAAACAAGTAATAAACACAGCTTAGAGAGCATAGGGGACTTCCACTCATGGGCGTATAAATTGGGAAAACTAAAAATCAACAAGACACAGGCACCCCAACATTTACGGCTGCTCTGTTTCCAAGAACCTCCACTTCAGTACACCTTCAATATCCCAGGAAAGAGAAAAATGGATAAACAAATGGTGGTACTTGGCACAATGGAATATCACTCAGCCATGAAATCAATGTCTTAAGGCTAGTTAGCAGCATGATGAGTGGATTTAGCGACGATGATTCTAAGTGAAATAAGTCACACAGAAAAAGACACTTATCCTAAGATATCGCTTATAGAGGGAATGTCAAAATCGCTACGCTTGAACTGAATTACAAAACAGAACAGAGTCACACCTTTAGAAGACACACTATGGCTGCTTAACGGGAAAGGTGTTGTGGGGTGATGCATAAAACAAGGTTTTGAAGTTAGCTCAGAGACCGCTCCATAAGCCAAATATGTAATAGACAAGGCCTACTCCCTGCTCAGTGAACTGGACTCAACACCCCCTAGTCACCGCACAAGAATATATCTGACTAGTAAGAATCTGAAAACCTATGTATCGATATCTCTCTGCAAGTGAATCAAGAGGGTGTAAAGCGGCATAAACACAGCAGGGAAAAGCAGGAAAGCCCCATTCTAAACATAAATTACTTAAAAAACCCACAAAACAAAGACAGTGAAAGAGAGAGAAATTCTTACAAAATCAGTTCAGGGGCTCTGATGCCACCTGGTTCGACCATATCTAGACCCACAGGTGGATGAGACATAAGGCTGGACACTCTTGGGGCTGAGAGGATTGGTGAGGTTGGGTGAGCAAATGCAGATACTTTAAAGTAATACCGTGGGGTACCCACCCCATGGGTCTCAAATCTCAAGGTATGAGGGCATCTTCCTACATGAAAACATGCATGGGAAACCCAGAGGTTTGTATGCCATGAGATCGGGAAGGGCTTCTAAAACGCACCTCATTTCTCCTCTCCTTGTGCTCGGGTTCACCATTCTAGCCGCTTGACTAAACATCTCCCTACTTGGAGAATCAGCACCTTTAACCTCCTGTTTCGTACAGGTTGCAATTTGTCCTGAGGATGAACGGGAAGACGGGGAACCAACGAGAGACTAGCCCTAGGTGTTGGGACAGTCACAGGTCACTCCATTTTCCCATCAGGAAGAAGAATGAACCACAGGCTCAGCCTGCCACCCAGAACCAAAATAGGGCCTGAAGCAATCCTGCGCTTTTGCGGACAGCTCCCAAAAAAGCGAGTAGACAAATGGAGCTCAGGGGCACTGCAATTCACAAACGTGCAGAGTTATAAATGAGAACTCTCGTCCACAAATATATTGAGGGAAGGCAACGAAGAGGATTTGAAAGCAAGGCAGATTTGCAGGAAACAGATTTCAGGAGGTAGATTCGACTCACCTTTAAAGCACATGAAAAGCGGCAAAACGTTGACAATGATGCCCTTGGCCAAAAAGGGCGTATGCGTTTTTTCCTGAATATATTCAGGAAAAAACGCATACGCCCTTTTTGGCCAACCAGTCAAGCCGGAAGGGCAAATCAGCGCTACAAAGAAGTCTCGCTTGCCCTCGGTCAAAAGGGCCATGCTGAAGAAAGTGTAAAAACCAGAAAAGCAGGACAGGCCATGGAGACATGGGAGCCTTGCTACGCTGATGGGCGGGATGTAAATTGCCAACAGGCACTCTGGAGAAGTGTACGGTGTGTCCTGAAACAAGTAATCAACACAGCTTAGAGAGCATAGGGCACTTCCACTCATGGGCGTATAAATTGGGAAAACTAAAAATCAACAAGACACAGGCACCCCAACATTTACGGCTGCTCTGTTTCCAAGAACCTCCACTTCGGTACACTTTCAATATCCCAGGAAAGAGAAAAATGGATAAACAAATGGTGGTACTTGGCCCAATGGAATATCACACAGCCATGAAATCAATGTCATAAGGCTAGTTAGCAGCATGATGAGTGGATTTAGGTCCGATGATTCTAAGTGAAATAAGTCACACAGAAAAAGACACTTATCCTAAGATATCGCTTATAGAGGGAATGTCAAAATCGCTACACTTGAACTGAATTACAAAACAGAACAGAGTCACACCATTAGAAGACACACTATGGCTGCTTAACGGGAAAGGTGAGGTGGGGTGATGCATAGAACAAGGGTTTGAAATTAGCTCAGAGACAGCTCCATAAGCCAAATATGTAATAGACAAGGCCTACTCCCTGCTCAGTGAAATGGACTCAACACCCCCTAGTCACCGCACAAGAATATATCTGACTAGTAAGAATCTGAAAACCTATGTATCGATATCTCTCTGCAAGTGAATCAAGAGGGTGTAAAGCGGCATAAACACAGCAGGGAAAAGCAGCCAAGCCCCATTCTAAACATAAATTACTTAAAAAAACCCACAAAACAAAGACAGTGAAAGAGAGAGAAATTCTTACAAAATCCATTCAGGGTCTCTGATGCAACCTGGATTGACCATATCTAGACCCACAGGTGGATGAGACATAAGGCTGGACACTCTTGGGGCTGAGAGGATTGGTGAGGTTGGGTGAGCAAACGCAGATACTTTAAAGTAACTCCACGGGGTACCCACCCCATGAGTCTCAAATCTCCAGGTACAAGGGCATCTTCCTACATCAAAACATGCATGGGAAACCCAGAAGATGGTATGCCATGAGATCGGGAAAGGTTTCTAAAACGTACCTCATTTCTCCTCTCCTTGTGCTCGGGTTCGCCATTCCAGCCGCTCTACTAACAATCTCCCTACTTGGAGAATCAGCACCTTTAACCTCCTGTTTCGTACAGGTTGTAATTTGTCCTGAGGATGAACGGGAAGACGGGGAACCAACGAGAGAAAAACCCTAGGTGTTGGGACAGGCACAGGTCACTCCATTTTCCCATCAGGAAGAAGAATGAACCACAGGCTCAGCCTGCCCCCCAGAACCAAAATAGGGCCTGAAGCAATCCTGCACTTTTGCGCCCAGCTCCCAAAAAAGCGAGTAGACAAATGGAGCTCAGGGGCACTGCAATTCACAAACGTGCAGAGTTATAAATGAGAACTCTCGTCCACAAATATATTGAGGGAAGGCAACGAAGAGGATTCGAAAGCAAGGCAGATTTGCAGGAAACAGATTTCAGGAGGTAGATTCGACTCGCCTTTAAAGCACATGAAAAGCGGCAAAACGTTGACAATGATGCCCTTGGCCAAAAAGGGCGTATGCGTTTTTTCCTGAATATATTCAGGAAAAAACGCATACGCCCTTTTTGGCCAACCAAGCAAGCCGGAAGGGCAAATCAGTGCTACAAAGAAGTCTCGCTTTCCCTCAGTCAAAAATGCCATGCTGAACAAAGTGTAAAAACCAGAAAAGCAGGAGAGGCCATGGAGACATGGGAGCCTTGCTACGCTGATGGGCGGGATGTAAATTGCCAACAGGCACTCTGGAGAAGTGTACGGTGTGTCCTGAAACAAGTAATAAACACAGCTTAGAGAGCATAGGGCACTTCCACTCATGGGCGTATAAATTGGGAAAACTAAAAATCAACAAGACACAGGCACCCCAACATTTACGGCTGCTCTGTTTCCAAGAACCTCCACTTCAGTACACCTTCAATATCCCAGGAAAGAGAAAAATAGATAAAGAAATGGTGGTACTTGGCACAATGTAATATCACTCAGCCATGAAATCAATGTCATAAGGCTAGTTAGCAGCATGATGAGTGGATTTAGCGACGATGATTCTAAGTGAAATAAGTCACACAGAAAAAGACACTTATCCTAAGATATCGCTTATAGAGGGAATGTCAAAATCGCTACTCTTGAACTGAATTACAAAACAGAACAGAGTCACACCTTTAGAAGACACACTATGGCTGCTTAACGGGAAAGGTGTTGTGGGGTGATGCATAAAACAAGGGTTTGAAGTTAGCTCAGAGACCGCTCCATAAGCCAAATATGTAATAGACAAGGCCTACTCCCTGCTCAGTAAACTGGACTCAACACCCCCTAGTCACCGCACAAGAATATATCTGACTAGTAAGAATCTGAAAACCTATGTATCGATATCTCTCTGCAAGTGAATCAAGAGGGTGTAAAGCGGCATAAACACAGCAGGGAAAAGCAGCCAAGACCCATTCTAAACATAAATTACTTAAAAAAACCCACAAAACAAAGACAGTGAAAGAGAGAGAAATTCTTACAAAATCCGTTCAGGGTCTCTGATGCCACCTGGATTGACCATATCTAGACCCACAGCTGGATGAGACATAAGGCTGGACATTCTTGGGGCTGAGAGGATTGGTGAGGTTGGGTGAGCAAACGCAGATACTTTAAAGTAACTCCACGGGGTACCCACCCCATGGGTCTTAAATCTCCAGGTACAAGGGCATCTTCCTACATCAAAACATGCATGGGAAACACAGAAGATGGTATGCCATGAGATCGGGAAAGGTTTCTAAAACGCACCTCATTTCTCCTCTCCTTGTGCTCGGGTTCGCCATTCCAGCCCCTTGACTAACCATCTCCCTACTTGGAGAATCAGCACCTTTAACCTCCTGTTTCGTACAGGTTGGAATTTGTCCTGAGGATGAAGGGGAAGACGGGGAACCAACGAGAGACAAACCCTAGGTGTTGGGACAGGCACAGGTCACTCCATTTTCCCATCAGGAAGAAGAATGAACCACAGGCTCCGCCAGCCCCCTGGAAGCCGAATAGGGCCTGAAAAAATCCTGCGCTTTTGCGGCCAGCTCCCAAAAAAGCGAGTAGACAAATGGAGCTCAGGGGCACTGCAATTCACAAACGTGCAGAGTTATAAATGAGAACTCTCGTCCACAAATATATTGAGGGAAGGCAACGAAGAGGATTTCAAAGCAAGGCAGATTTGCAGGAAACAGATTTCAGGAGGTAGATTCGACTCACCTTTAAAGCACATGAAAAGCGGCAAAACGTTGACAATGATGCCCTTGGCCAAAAAGGGCGTATGCGTTTTTTCCTGAATATATTCAGGAAAAAACGCATACGCCCTTTTTGGCCAACCAAGCAAGCCGGAAGGGCAAATCAGCGCTACAAAGAAGTCTTGCTTGCCCTCGGTCAAAAGGGCCATGCTGAACAAAGTGTAAAAACCAGAAAAGCAGGACAGGCCATGGAGACATGGGAGCCTTGCTACGCTGATGGGTGGGATGTAAATTGCCAACAGGCACTCTGGAGAAGTGTACGGTGTGTCCTGAAACAAGTAATAAACACAGCTTAGAGAGCATAGGGCACTTCCACTAATGGGCGTATAAATTGGGAAAACTAAAAATCAACAAGACACAGGCACCCCAACATTTACGGCTGCTCTGTTTCCAAGAACCTCCACTTCAGTACACCTTCAATATACCAGGAAAGAGAAAAATGGATAAACAAATGGTGGTACTTGTCACAATGGAATATCACTCAGCCATGAAATCAATGTCATAAGGCTAGTTAGCAGCATGATGAGTGGATTTAGCGACGATGATTCTAAGTGAAAAAAGTCACACAGAAAAAGACACTTATCCTAAGATATCGCTTAGAGAGGGAATGTCAAAATCGCTACTCTTGAACTGAATTACAAAACAGAACAGAGTCACACCTTTAGAAGACACACTATGGCTGCTTAACGGGAAAGGTGTTGTGGGGTGATGCATAAAACAAGGGTTTGAAGTTAGCTCAGAGACCGCTCCATAAGCCAAATATGTAATAGACAAGGCCTACTCCCTGCTCAGTTAACTGGACTCAACACCCCCTAGTCACCGCACAAGAATATATCTGATTAGTAAGAATCTGAAAACCTATGTATCGATATCTCTCTGCAAGTGTATCAAGAGGGTGTAAAGCGGCATAAACACAGCAGGGAAAAGCAGCCAAGACCCATTCGAAACATAAATTACTTAAAAAACCCACAAAACAAAGACAGTAAAAGAGAGAGAAATTCTTACAAAATCAGTTCAGGGGCTCTGATGCCACCTGGTTCGACCATATCTAGACCCACAGCTGGATGAGACATAAGGCTGGACACTCTTGGGGCTGAGAGGAATGGTGAGGTTGGGTGAGCAAATGCAGATACTTTAAAGTAATACTGCGGGGTACCCACCCCATGGGTCTCAAATCTCAAGGTACGAGGGCATCTTCCTACATGAAAACATGCATGGGAAACCCAGAAGTTTGTATGCCATGAGATCGGGAAGGGCTTCTAAAACGCACCTCATTTCTCCTCTCCTTGTGCTCGGGTTCACCATTCTAGCCGCTTGACTAAACATCTCCCTACTTGGAGAATCAGCACCTTTAACCTCCTGTTTCGTACAGGTTGCAATTTGTCCTGAGGATGAACGGGAAGACGGGGAACCAACGAGAGACTAGCCCTAGGTGTTGGGACAGTCACAGGTCACTCCATTTTCCCATCAGGAAGAAGAATGAACCACAGGCTCAGCCTGCCCCCCAGAACCAAAACAGGGCCTGAAGCAATCCTGCGCTTTTGCGGCCAGCTCCCAAAAAAGCGAGTAGACAAATGGAGCTCAGGGGCACTGCAATTCACAAACGTGCAGAGTTATAAATGAGAACTCTCGTCCACAAATATATTGAGGGAAGGCAACGAAGAGGATTTGAAAGCAAGGCAGATTTGCAGGAAACAGATTTCAGGAGGTAGATTCAACTCACCTTTAAATCACATGAAAGCGGCAAAACGTTGACAATGATGCCCTTGGCCAAAAAGGGCGTATGCGTTTTTTCCTGAATATATTCAGGAAAAAACGCATACGCCCTTTTTGGCCAACCAAGCAAGCCGGAAGGGCAAATCAGTGCTACAAAGAAGTCTTGCTTGCCCTCGGTCAAAAGGGCCATGTTGAACAAAGTGTAAAAACCAGAAAAGCAGGACAGGCCATGGAGACATGGGAGCCTTGCTACGCTGATGGGTGGGATGTAAATTGCGAACAGGCACTCTGGAGAAGTGTACGGTGTGTCCTGAAACAAGTAATAAACACAGCTTAGAGAGCATAGGGCACTTCCACTCATGGGCGTATAAATTGGGAAAACTAAAAATCAACAAGACACAGGCACCCCAACATTTACGGCTGCTCTGTTTCCAAGAACCTCCACTTCAGTACACCTTCAATATCCCAGGAAAGAGAAAAATGGATAAACAAATGGTGGTACTTGACACAATGGAATATCACTCAGCCATGAAATCAATGTCATAAGGCTAGTTAGCAGCATGATGAGTGGATTTAGCGACGATGATTCTAAGTGAAAAAAGTCACACAGAAAAAGACACTTATCCTAAGATATCGCTTAGAGAGGGAATGTCAAAATCGCTACTCTTGAACTGAATTACAAAACAGAACAGAGTCACACCTTTAGAAGACACACTATGGCTGCTTAACGGGAAAGGTGTTGTGGGGTGATGCATAAAACAAGGGTTTGAAGTTAGCTCAGAGACCGCTCCATAAGCCAAATATGTAATAGACAAGGCCTAATCCCTGCTCAGTGAACTGGACTCAACACCCCCTAGTCACCGCACAAGAATATATCTGACTCGTAAGAATCTGAAAATCCATATATCGATATCTCTCTGCAAGTGAATCAAGAGGGTGTAAAGCGGCATAAACACAGCAGGGAAAAGCAGCCAAGACCCATTCGAAACATAAATTACTTAAAAAACCCACAAAACAAAGACAGTGAAAGAGAGAGAAATTCTTACAAAATCAGTTCAGGGGCTCTGATGCCACCTGGTTCGACCATATCTAGACCCACAGCTGGATGAGACATAAGGCTGGACACTCTTGGGGCTGAGAGGAATGGTGAGGTTGGGTGAGCAAATGCAGATACTTTAAAGTAATACTGCGGGGTACCCACCCCATGGGTCTCAAATCTCAAGGTACGAGGGCATCTTCCTACATGAAAACATGCATGGGAAACCCAGAAGTTTGTATGCCATGAGATCGGGAAGGGCTTCTAAAACGCACCTCATTTCTCCTCTCCTTGTGCTCAGGTTCACCATTCTAGCCGCTTGACTAAACATCTCCCTACTTGGAGAATCAGCACCTTTAACCTCCTGTTTCGTACAGGTTGCAATTTGTCCTGAGGATGAACGGGAAGACGGGGAACCAACGAGAGACTAGCCCTAGGTGTTGGGACAGTCACAGGTCACTCCATTTTCCCATCAGGAAGAAGAATGAACCACAGGCTCAGCCTGCCCCCCAGAACCAAAACAGGGCCTGAAGCAATCCTGCGCTTTTGCGGCCAGCTCCCAAAAAAGCGAGTAGACAAATGGAGCTCAGGGGCACTGCAATTCACAAACGTGCAGAGTTATAAATGAGAACTCTCGTCCACAAATATATTGAGGGAAGGCAACGAAGAGGATTTGAAAGCAAGGCAGATTTGCAGGAAACAGATTTCAGGAGGTAGATTCAACTCACCTTTAAATCACATGAAAGCGGCAAAACGTTGACAATGATGCCCTTGGCCAAAAAGGGCGTATGCGTTTTTTCCTGAATATATTCAGGAAAAAACGCATACGCCCTTTTTGGCCAACCAAGCAAGCCGGAAGGGCAAATCAGCGCTACAAAGAAGTCTTGCTTGCCCTCGGTCAAAAGGGCCATGCTGAACAAAGTGTAAAAACCAGAAAAGCAGGACAGGCCATGGAGACATGGGAGCCTTGCTACGCTGATGGGTGGGATGTAAATTGCCAACAGGCACTCTGGAGAAGTGTACGGTGTGTCCTGAAACAAGTAATAAACACAGCTTAGAGAGCATAGGGCACTTCCACTAATGGGCGTATAAATTGGGAAAACTAAAAATCAACAAGACACAGGCACCCCAACATTTACGGCTGCTCTGTTTCCAAGAACCTCCACTTCAGTACACCTTCAATATCCCAGGAAAGAGAAAAATGGATAAACAAATGGTGGTACTTGGCACAATGGAATATCACTCAGCCATGAAATCAATGTCATAAGTCTAGTTAGCAGCATGATGAGTGGATTTAGCGACGATGATTCTAAGTGAAATAAGTCACACAGAAAAAGACACTTATCCTAAGATATCGCTTAGAGAGGGAATGTCAAAATCGCTACACTTGAACTGAATTACAAAACAGAACAGAGTCACACCTTTAGAAGACACACAATGGCTGCTTAACGGGAAAGGTGAGGTGGGGTGATGCATAAAACAAGGGTTTGAAATTAGCTCAGACACCGCTCCATAAGCCAAATATGTACTAGACAAGGCCTACTCCCTGCTCAGTGAACTGGACTCAACACCCCCTAGTCACCGCACAAGAATATATCTGACTAGTAAGAATCTGAAAACCTATGTATCGATATCTCTCTGCAAGTGAATCAAGAGGGTGTAAAGCGGAATAAACACAGCAGGGAAAAGCAGCCAAGACCCATTCTAAACATAAATTACTTAAAAAACCCACAAAACAAAGACAGTGAAAGAGAGAGAAATTCTTACAAAATCAGTTCAGGGGCTCTGATGCCACCTGGTTCGACCATATCTAGACCCACAGCTGGATGAGACATAAGGCTGGACACTCTTGGGGCTGAGAGGATTGGTGAGGTTGGGTGAGCAAATGCAGATACTTTAAAGTAATACCGCGGGGTACCCACCCCATGGGTCTCAAATCTCAAGGTACGAGGGCATCTTCCTACATGAAAACATGCATGGGAAACACAGAAGATGGTATGCCATGAGATCGGGAAAGGTTTCTAAAACGCACCTCATTTCTCCTCTCCTTGTGCTCGGGTTCGCCATTCCAGCCGCTCTACTAACAATCTCCCTACTTGGAGAATCAGCACCTTTAACCTCCTGTTTCGTACAGGTTGTAATTTGTCCTGAGGATGAACGGGAAGACGGGGAACCAACGAGAGACAAACCCTAGGTGTTGGGACAGGCACAGGTCACTCCATTTTTCCATCAGGAAGAAGAATGAACCACAGGCTCAGCCTGCCCCCCAGAACCAAAATAGGGCCTGAAGCAATCCTGCGGTTTTGCGCCCAGCTCCCAAAAAAGCGAGTAGACAAATGGAGCTCAGGGGCACTGCAATTCACAAACGTGCAGAGTTATAAATGAGAACTCTCGTCCACAAATATATTGAGGGAAGGCAACGAAGAGGATTTGAAAGCAAGGCAGATTTGCAGGAAACAGATTTCAGGAGGTAAATTCGACTCGCCTTTAAAGCACATGAAAAGCAGCAAAATGTTGACAATGATGCCCTTGGCCAAAAAGGGCGTATGCGTTTTTTCCTGAATATATTCAGGAAAAAACGCATACGCCCTTTTTGGACAACCAAGCAAGCCGGAAGGGCAAATCAGCGCTACAAAGAAGTCTTGCTTGCCCTCTTTCAAAAGGGCCATGCTGAACAAAGTGTAAAAACCAGAAAAGCAGGACAGGCCATGGAGACATGGGAGCCTTGCTACGCTGATGGGCGGGATGTAAATTGCCAACAGGCACTCTGGAGAAGTGTACGGTGTGTCCTGAAACAAGTAATAAACACAGCTTAGAGAGCATAGGGCACTTCTACTCATGGGCGTATAAATTGGGAAAACTAAAAATCAACAAGACACAGGCACCCCAAACTTTACGGCTGCTCTGTTTCCAAGAACCTCCACTTCGGTACACCTTCAATATCCCAGGAAAGAGAAAAATGGATAAACAAATGGTGGTACTTGGCACAATGGAATATCACTCAGCCATGAAATCAATGTCATAAGGCTAGTTAGCAGCATGATGAGTGGATTTAGCGACGATGATTCTAAGTGAAATAAGTCACACAGAAAAAGACACTTATCCTAAGATATCGCTTATAGAGGGAATGTCAAAATCGCTACACTTGAACTGAATTACAAAACAGAACAGAGTCACACCTTTAGAAGACACACTATGGCTGCTTAACGGGAAAGGTGAGGTGGGGTGATGCATAAAACAAGGGTTTGAAATTAGCTCAGAGACCGCTCCATAAGCCAAATATGTAATAGAGAAGGCCTACTCCCTGCTCAGTGAACTGGACTCAACACCCCCTAGTCACAGCACAAGAATATATCTGACTAGTAAGAATCTGAAAACCTATGTATCGATATCTCTCTGCAAGTGAATCAAGAGGGTGTAAAGCGGCATAAACACAGCAGGGAAAAGCAGCAAAGCCCCATTCTAAACATAAATTACTTAAAAAAACCCACCAAACAAAGACAGTGAAAGAGAGAGAAATTCTTACAAAATCAGTTCAGGGTCTCTGATCCCACCTGGTTCGACCATATCTAGACCCACAGCTGGATGAGACATAAGGCTGGACACTCTTGGGGCTGAGAGGATTGGTGAGGTTGGGTGAGCAAATGCAGATACTTTAAAGTAATACCGCGGGGTACCCACCCCATGGGTCTGAAATCTCAAGGTACAAGGGCATCTTCCTACATCAAAACATTCATGGGAAACCCAGAGGATGGTATGCCGTGAGATCGGGAAAGGCTTCTAAAACGCACCTCATTTCTCCTCTCCTTGTGCTCGGGTTCACCATTCTAGCCGCTTGACTAAACATCTCCCTACTTGGAGAATCAGCACCTTTAACCTCCTGTTTCGTACAGGTTGCAATTTGTCCTGAGGATGAACGGGAAGACTGGGAACCAACGAGAGACTAGCCCTAGGTGTTGGGACAGTCACAGGTCACTCCATTTTCCCATCAGGAAGAAGAATGAACCACAGGCTCAGCCTGCCCCCCAGAACCAAAATAGGGCCTGAAGCAATCCTGCGCTTTTGCGGACAGCTTCCAAAAAAGCGAGTAGACAAATGGAGCTCAGGGGCACTGCAATTCACAAACGTGCAGAGTTATAAATGAGAACTCTGGTCCACAAATATATTGAGGGAAGGCAACGAAGAGGATTTGAAAGCAAGGCAGATTTGCAGGAAACAGATTTCAGGAGGTAGATTCGACTCGCCTTTAAAGCACATGAAAAGCGGCAAAACGTTGACAATGATGCCCTTGGCCAAAAAGGGCGTATGCGTTTTTTCCTGAATATATTCAGGAAAAAACGCATACGCCCTTTTTGGCCAACCAAGCAAGCCGGAAGGGCAAATCAGTGCTACAAACAAGTCTCGCTTGCCCTCGGTCAAAAATGCCATGCTGAAAAAACTGTAAAAACCAGAAAAGCAGAACAGGCCATGGAGACATGGGAGCCTTGCTACGCTGATGGGCGGGATGTAAATTGCCAACAGGCACTCTGGAGAAGTGTACGGTGTGTCCTGAAACAAGTAATAAACACAGCTTAGAGAGCATAGGGCACTTCCACTCATGGGCGTATAAATTGGGAAAACTAAAAATCAACAAGACACAGGCACCCCAACATTTACGGCTGCTCTGTTTCCAAGAACCTCCACTTCAGTACACCTTCAATATCCCAGGAAAGAGAAAAATGGATAAAAAATGGTGGTACTTGGCACAATGTAATATCACTCAGCCATGAAATCAATGTCATAAGGCTAGTTAGCAGCATGATGAGTGGATTTAGCGACGATGATTCTAAGTGAAATAAGTTACACAGAAAAAGACACTTATCCTAAGATATCGCTTATAGAGGGAATGTCAAAATCGCTACACTTGAACTGAATTACAAAACAGAACAGAGTCACACCTTTAGAAGACACACTATGGCTGCTTAACGGGAAAGGTGAGGTGGGGTGATGCATAAACCAAGGGTTTGAAATTAGCTCAAAGACCGCTCCATAAGCCAAATATGTAATAGACTAGGCCTACTCCCTGCTCAGTGAACTGGACTCAAAACCCCCTAGTCACCGCACAAGAATATATCTGACTAGTAAGAATCTGAAAACCTATGTATCGATATCTCTCTGCCAGTGAATCAAGAGGGTGTAAAGCGGCATAAACACAGCAGGGAAAAGCAGCAAAGCCCCATTCTAAACATAAATTACTTAAAAAAACCCACAAAACAAAGACAGTGAAAGAGAGAGAAATTCTTACAAAATCAGTTCAGGGTCTCTGATCCCACCTGGTTCGACCATATCTAGACCCACAGCTGGATGAGACATAAGGCTGGACACTCTTCGGGCTGAGAGGATTTGTGAGGTTGGGTGAGCAAATGCAGATACATTAAAGTAACACCGCGGGGTACCCACCCCATGGGTCTCAATTCTCCAGGTACAAGGGCATCTTCCTACATCAAAACATGCATGGGAAACCCAGAGGTTTGTATGCCGTGAGATCGGGAAAGGCTTCTAAAACGCACCTCATTTCTCCTCTCCTTGTGCTCGGGTTCACCATTCTAGCCGCTTGACTAAACATCTCCCTACTTGGAGAATCAGCACCTTTAACCTCCTGTTTCGTACAGGTTGCAATTTGTCCTGAGGATGAACGGGAAGACGGGGAACCAACGAGAGACTAGCCCTAGGTGTTGGGACAGTCACAGGTCACTCCATTTTCCCATCAGGAAGAAGAATGAACCACAGGCTCAGCCTGCCCCCCAGAACCAAAATAGGGCCTGAAGCAATCTTGCGCTTTTGCGGACAGCTCCCAAAAGAGCGAGTAGACAAATGGAGCTCAGGGGCACTGCAATTCACAAACGTGCAGAGTTATAAATGAGAACTCTCGTCCACAAATATATTGAGGGAAGGCAACGAAGAGGATTTGAAAGCAAGGCAGATTTGCAGGAAACAGATTTCAGGAGGTAGATTCGACTCGCCTTTAAAGCACATGAAAAGCGGCAAAACGTTGACAATGATGCCCTTGGCCAAAAAGGGCGTATGCGTTTTTTCCTGAATATATTCAGGAAAAAACGCATACGCCCTTTTTGGCCAACCAAGCAAGCCGGAAGGGCAAATCAGTGCTACAAGAAGTCTCGCTTGCCCTCGGTCAAAAGGGCCATGCTGAAAAAAGTGTAAAAACCAGAAAAGCAGGACAGGCCATGGAGACATGGGAGCCTTGCTACGCTGATGGGCGGGATGTAAATTGCCAACAGGCACTCTGTAGAAGTGTATGGTGTGTCCTGAAACAAGTAATAAACACAGCGTTGAGAGCATAGGGCACTTCCACTCATGGGCGTATAAATTGGGAAAACTAAAAATCAACAAGACACAGGCACCCCAACATTTACGGCTGCTCTGTTTCCAAGAACCTCCACTTCAGTACACCTTCAATATCTCAGGAAAGAGAAAAATGGATAAAGAAATGGTGGTACTTGGCACAATGGAATATCACTCAGCCATGAAATCAATGTCATAAGGCTAGTTAGCAGCATGATGAGTGGATTTAGCGACGATGATTCTAAGTGAAATAAGTCACAAAGAAAAAGACACTTATCCTAAGATATCGCTTATAGAGGCAATGTCAAAATCGCTACGCTTGAACTGAATTACAAAACAGAACAGAGTCACACCTTTAGAAGACACACTATGGCTGCTTAACGGGAAAGGTGAGGTGGGGTGATGCATAAAACAAGGTTTTGAAGTTAGCTCAGAGACCGCTCCATAAGCCAAATATGTAATAGACAAGGCCTACTCCCTGCTCAGTGAACTGGACTCAACACCCCCTAGTCACCACACAAGAATATATCTGACTAGTAAGTATCTGAAAACCTATGTATCGATATCTCTCTGCAAGTGAATCAAGAGGGTGTAAAGCGGCATAAACACAGCAGGGAAAAGCAGCCAAGACCCATTCTAAACATAAATTACTTTAAAAAACCCACAAAACAAAGACAGTGAAAGAGAGAGAAATTCTTACAAAATCCGTTCAGGGTCTCTGATGCAACCTGGATTGACCATATCTAGACCCACAGCTGGATGAGACATAAGGCTGGACACTCTTGGGGCTGAGAGGATTGGTGAGGTTGGGTGAGCAAACGCAGATACTTTAAAGTAACTCCAAGGGGTACCCACCCCATGGGTCTCAAATCTCCAGGTACAAGGGCATCTTCCTACATCAAAACATGCATGGGAAACACAGAAGATGGTATGCCATGAGATCGGGAAAGGTTTCTAAAACGCACCTCATTTCTCCTCTCCTTGTGCTCGGGTTCGCCATTCCAGCCGCTTGACTAACCATCTCCCTACTTGGAGAATCAGCACCTTTAACCTCCTGTTTCGTACAGGTTGTAATTTGTCCTGAGGATGAACGGGAAGACGGGGAACCAACGAGAGACAAACACTAGGTGTTGGGACAGGCACAGGACACTCCATTTTCCCATCAGGAAGAAGAATGACCCACAGGCTCAGCCTGCCCCCTGGAAGCCGAATAGGGCCTGAAACAATCCTGCGCTTTTGCGGCCAGCTCCCAAAAAAGCGAGTAGACAAATGGAGCTCAGGGGCACTGCAATTCACAAACGTGCAGAGTTATAAATGAGAACTCTCGTCCACAAATATATTGAGGGAAGGCAACGAAGAGGATTTGAAAGCAAGGCAGATTTGCAGGAAACAGATTTCAGGAGGTAGATTCGACTCGCCTTTAAAGCACATGAAAAGCAGCAAAACGTTGACAATGATGCCCTTGGCCAAAAAGGGCGTATGCGTTTTTTCCTGAATATATTCAGGAAAAAACGCATACGCCCTTTTTGGACAACCAAGCAAGCCAGAAGGGCAAATCAGCGCTACAAAGAAGTCTTGCTTGCCCTCTTTCAAAAGGGCCATGCTGAACAAAGTGTAAAAACCAGAAAAGCAGGACAGGCCATGGAGACATGGGAGCCTTGCTACGCTGATGGGCGGGATGTAAATTGCCAACAGGCACTCTGGAGAAGTGTACGGTGTGTCCTGAAACAAGTAATAAACACAGCTTAGAGAGCATAGGGCACTTCCACTCATGGGCGTATAAATTGGGAAAACTAAAAATCAACAAGACACAGGCACCCCAAACTTTACGGCTGCTCTGTTTCCAAGAACCTCCACTTCGGTACACCTTCAATATCCCAGGAAAGAGAAAAATGGATAAACAAATGGTGGTACTTGGCACAATGGAATATCACTCAGCCATGAAATCAATGTCATAAGGCTAGTTAGCAGCATGATGAGTGGATTTAGCGACGATGATTCTAAGTGAAATAAGTCACACAGAAAAAGACACTTATCCTAAGATATCGCTTATAGAGGGAATGTCAAAATCGCTACACTTGAACTTAATTACAAAACAGAACAGAGTCACACCTTTAGAAGACACACTATGGCTGCTTAACGGGAAAGGTGAGGTGGGGTGATGCATAAAACAAGGGTTTGAAATTAGCTCAGAGACCGCTCCATAAGCCAAATATGTAATAGACAAGGCCTACTCCCTGCTCAGTGAACTGGACTCAACACCCCCTAGTCACAGCACAAGAATATATCTGACTAGTAAGAATCTGAAAACCTATGTATCGATATCTCTCTGCAAGTGAATCAAGAGGGTGTAAAGCGGCATAAACACAGCAGGGAAAAGCAGCCAAGACCCATTCTAAACATAAATTACTTTAAAAAACCCACCAAACAAAGACAGTGAAAGAGAGAGAAATTCTTACAAAATCCGTTCAGGGTCTCTGATGCAACCTGGATTGACCATATCTAGACCCACAGCTGGATGAGACATAAGGCTGGACACTCTTGGGGCTGAGGGGATTGGTGAGGTTGGGTGAGCAAACGCAGATACTTTAAAGTAATACCGCGGGGTACCCACCCCATGGGTCTCAAATCTCCAGGTACAAGGGCATCTTCCTACATCAAAACATGCATGGGAATCCCAGAGGATGGTATGCCGTGAGATCGGGAAAGGCTTCTAAAACGCACCTCATTTCTCCTCTCCTTGTGCTCGGGTTCACCATTCTAGCCGCTTGACTAAACATCTCCCTACTTGGAGAATCAGCACCTTTAACCTCCTGTTTTGTACAGGTTGCAATTTGTCCTGAGGATGAACGGGAAGACGGGGAACCAACGAGAGACTAGCCCTAGGTGTTGGGACAGGCACAGGTCACTCCATTTTCCCATCAGGAAGAAGAATGAACCACAGGCTCAGCCTGCCCCCCAGAACCAAAATAGGGCCTGAAGCAATCCTGCGCTTTTGCGGACAGCTCCCAAAAAAGCGAGTAGACAAATGGAGCTCAGGGGCACTGCAATTCACAAACGTGCAGAGTTATCAATGAAAACTCTCGTCCACAAATATATTGAGGGAAGGCAAGGAAGAGGATTTGAAAGCAAGGCAGATTTGCAGGAAACAGATTTCAGGAGGTAGATTCGACTCGCCTTTAAAGCACATGAAAAGCGGCAAAACGTTGACAATGATGCCCTTGTCCAAAAAGGGCGTATGCGTTTTTTCCTGAATATATTCAGGAAAAAACGCATACGCCCTTTTTGGCCAACCAACCAATCCGGAAGGGCAAATCAGCGCTACAAAGAAGTCTTGCTTGCCCTCGTTCAAAAGGGCCAAGCTGAACAAAGTGTAAAAACCAGAAAAGCAGGACAGGCCATGGAGACATGGGAGCCTTGCTACGCTGATGGGCGGGATGTAAATTGCCAACAGGCACTCTGGAGAAGTGTACGGTGTGTCCTGAGACAAGTAATAAACACAGCTTAGAGAGCATAGGGCACTTCCACAAATGGGCGTATAAATTGGGAAAACTAAAAATCAACAAGACACAGGCACCCCAAACTTTACGGCTGCTCTGTTTCCAAGAACCTCCACTTCGGTACACCTTCAATATCCCAGGAAAGAGAAAAATGGATAAACAAATGGTGGTACTTGGCACAATGGAATATCACTCAGCCATGAAATCAATGTCATAAGGCTAGTTAGCAGCATGATGAGTGGATTTAGCGACGATGATTCTAAGTGAAATAAGTCACACAGAAAAAGACACTTATCCTAAGATATCGCTTATAGAGGGAATGTCAAAATCGCTACACTTGAACTGAATTACAAAACAGAACAGAGTCACACGATTAGAAGATAGACTATGGCTGCTTAACGGGAAAGGTGAGGTGGGGTGATGCATAAAACAAGGGTTTGAAATTAGCTCAGAGAACGCTCCATAAGCCAAATATGTAATAGACAAGGCCTACTCCCTGCTCAGTGAACTGGACTCAACACCCCCTAGTCACCGCACAAGAATATATCTGACTAGTAAGAATCTGAAAACCTATGTATCGATATCTCTCTGCAAGTGAATCATGAGGGTGTAAAGCGGAATAAACACAGCAGGGAAAAGCAGCCAAGCCGCATTCTAAACATAAATTACTTTAAAAATCCCACAAAACAAAGACAGTGAAAGAGAGAGAAATTCTTAGAAAATCCGTTCAGGGTCTCTGATGCAACCTGGATCGACCATATCTAGACCCACAGCTGGATGAGACATAAGGCTGGACACTCTTGGGGCTGAGAGGATTGGTGAGGTTGGGTGAGAAAACGCAGATACTTTAAAGTAAAACTGCGGGGTACACACCCCATGGGTCTCAAATCTCCAGGTACAAGGGCATCTTCCTACATCAAAACATGCATGGGAAACCCAGAAGATGGTATGCCGTGAGATCGGGAAAGGTTTCTAAAACGCACCTCATTTCTCCTCTCCTTGTGCTCCGGTTCGCCATTCCAGCCGCTTGACTAACCATATCCCTACTTGGAGAATCAGCACCTTTAACCTCCTGTTTCGTACAGGTTGCAATTTGTCCTGAGGATGAACGGGAAGACGGGGAACCAACGAGAGACTAGCCCTAGGTATTGGGACAGGCACAGGTCACTCCATTTTCCCATCAGGAAGAAGAATGAACCACAGGCTCAGCCTGCCCCCCAGAACCAAAATAGGGCCTGAAGCAATCCTGCGCTTTTGCGGCCAGCTCCCAAAAAAGCCAGTAGACAAATGGAGCTCAGGGGCACTGCAATTCAGAAACTTGCAGAGTTATAAATGATAACTTTCGTCCACAAATATATTGAGGGAAGGCAACGAAGAGGATTTGAAAGCAAGGCAGATTTGCAGGAAACAGATTTCAGGAGGTAGATTCGACTCGCCTTTAAAGCACATGAAAAGCGGCAAAACGTTGACAATGATGCCCTTGTCCAAAAAGGGCGTATGCGTTTTTTCCTGAATATATTCAGGAAAAAACGCATACGCCCTTTTGGCCAACCAAGCAAGCCGGAGGGCAAATCAGCGCTACAAAGAAGTCTCGCTTGCCCTCGGTCAAAAGGGCCATGCTGAAAAACATGTAAAAACCAGAAAAGCAGCACAGGCCATGGAGACATGGGAGCCTTGCTACGCTGATGGGCGGGATGTAAATTGCCAACAGGCACTCTGGAGAAGTGTACGGTGTGTCCTGAAACAAGTAATAAACACAGCTTAGAGAGCATAGGGCACTTCCACTCATGGGCGTATAAATCGGGAAATCTAAAACTCAACAAGACACAGGCACCACAAACTTTACGGCTGCTCTGTTTCCAAGAACCTCCACTTCGGTACACCTTCAATATCCCAGGAAAGAGAAAAATGGATAAAGAAATGGTGGTACTTGGCACAATGGAATATCACTCAGCCATGAAATCAATGTCATAAGGCTAGTTAGCAGCATGATGAGTGGATTTAGGTACGATGATTCTAAGTGAAATAAGTCACACAGAAAAAGACACTTATCCTAAGATATCGCTTATAGAGGGAATGTCAAAATCGCTACACTTGAACTGAATTACAAAACAGAACAGAGTCACACCTTTAGAAGACACACTATGGCTGCTTAACGGGAAAGGTGAGGTGGGGTGATGCATAGAACAAGAGTTTGAAATTAGCTCAGAGACCGCTCCATAAGCCAAATATGTAATAGACAAGGCCTACTCCCTGCTCAGTGAACTGGACTCAACACCCCCTAGTCACCGCACAAGAATATATCTGACTAGTAAGAATCTGAAAACCTATGTATCGATATCTCTCTGCAAGTGAATCATGAGGGTGTAAAGCGGCATAAACACAGCAGGGAAAAGCAGACAAACCCCATTCTAAACATAAATTACTTTAAAAAACCCATAAAAATAAGACATTGAAAGAGAGAGTAATTCTTACAAAATCCGTTCAGGGTCTCTGATGCCACCTGGATCGACCATATCTAGACCCACAGCTGGATGAGACATAAGGCTGGACACTCTTGGGGCTGAGAGGATTGGTGAGGTTGGGTGAGCAAACGCAGATACTTTAAAGTAATACTGCGGGTTACCCACCCCATGGGTCTCAAATCTCCAGGTACAAGGGCATCTTCCTACATCAAAACATGCATGGGAATCCCAGAGGATGGTATGCCGTGAGATCGGGAAAGGCTTCTAAAACGCACCTCATTTCTCCTCTCCTTGTGCTCGGGTTCGCCATTCCAGCCGCTTGACTAACCATCTCCATACTTGGAGAATCAGCACCTTTAACCTCCTGTTTCGTACAGGTTGCAATTTGTCCTGAGGATGAACGGGAAGACGGGGAACCAACGAGAGACTAGCCCTAGGTGTTGGGACAGGCACAGTTCACTCCATTTTCCTATCAGGAAGAAGAATGAACCACAGGCTCAGCCTGCCCCCCAGAACCAAAATAGGGCCTGAAGCAATCCTGCGCTTTTGCGGCCAGCTCCCAAAAATGCGAGTAGACAAATGGAGCTCAGGGGCACTGCAATTCAGAAACTTGCAGAGTTATAAATGATAACTCTCGTCCACAAATATATTGAGGGAAGGCAACGAAGAGGATTTGAAAGCAAGGCAGATTTGCAAGAAACAGATTTCAGGAGGTAGATTCGACTCGCCTTTAAAGCACATGAAAAGCGGCAAAACGTTGACAATGATGCCCTTGGCCAAAAAGGGCGTATGCGTTTTTTCCTGAATATATTCAGGAAAAAACGCATACGCCCTTTTTGGCCAACCAAGCAAGCCAGAAGGGCAAATCAGCGCTACAAAGAAGTCTCGCTTGCCCTCGGTCAAAAGGGCCATGCTGAAAAAAGTGTAAAAACCAGAAAAGCAGGACAGGCCATGGAGACATGGGAGCCTTGCTAAGCTGATGGGCGGGATGTAAATTGCCAACAGGCACTCTGGAGAAGTGTACGGTGTGTCCTGAAACAAGTAATCAACACAGCTTAGAGAGCATAGGGCACTTCCACTCATGGGCGTATAAATCGGGAAATCTAAAACTCAACAAGACACAGGCACCCCAAACTTTACGGCTGCTCTGTTTCCAAGAACCTCCACTTCGGTACACCTTCAATATCCCAGGAAAGAGAAAAATGGATAAACAAATGGTGGTACTTGGCACAATGGAATATCACTCAGCCATGAAATCAATGTCATAAGGCTAGTTAGCAGCATGATGAGTGGATTCAGCGATGATGATTCTAAGTGAAATAAGTCACACAGAAAAAGACACTTATCCTAAGATATCGCTTATAGAGGGAATGTCAAAATCGCTACACTTGAACTGAATTACAAAACAGAACAGAGTCACACCTTTAGAAGACACACTATGGCTGTTTAACGGGAAAGGTGAGGTGGGGTGATGCATAGAACAAGGGTTTGAAATTAGCTCAAAGACCGCTCCATAAGCCAAATATGTAATAGACAAGGCCTACTCCCTGCTCAGTGAACTGGACTCAACACCCCCTAGTCACCACACAAGAATATATCTGACTAGTAAGAATCTGAAAACCTATATATCGATATCTCTCTGCAAGTGAATCAAGAGGGTGTAAAGCGGCATAAACACAGCAGGGAAAAGCAGCCAAGACCCATTCTAAACATAAATTACTTCAAAAATCCCACTAAACAAAGACAGTGAAAGAGAGAGAAATTCTTACAAAATGCGGTCAGGGTCTCTGATGCAACCTGGATTGACCATATCTAGACCCACAGCTGGATGAGACATAAGGCTGGAAACTCTTGGGGCTGAGAGGATTGGTGAGGTTGGGTGAGAAAACGCAGATACTTTAAAGTAAAACCGCGGGGTACACACCCCATGGGTCTCAAATCTCCAGGTACAAGGGCATCTTCCTACATCAAAACATGCATGGGAAACCCAGAAGATGGTATGCCGTGAGATCGGGAAAGGTTTCTAAAACGCACCTCATTTCTCCTCTCCTTGTGCTCGGGTTCGCCATTCCAGCCGCTTGACTAACCATCTCCCTACTTGGAGAATCAGCACCTTTAACCTCCTGTTTCGTACAGGTTGCAATTTGTCCAGAGGTTGAACGGGAAGACGGGGAACCAACGAGAGACTAGCCCTAGGTGTTGGGACAGGCACAGGTCACTCCATTTTCCCATCAGGAAGAAGAATGAACCACAGGCTCAGCCTGCCCCCCAGAACCAAAATAGGGCCTGAAGCAATCCTGCGCTTTTGCGGCCAGCTCCCAAAAAAGCCAGTAGACAAATGGAGCTCAGGGGCACTGCAATTCAGAAACTTGCAGAGTTATAAATGATAACTTTCGTCCACAAATATATTGAGGGAAGGCAACGAAGAGGATTTGAAAGCAAGGCAGATTTGCAGGAAACAGATTTCAGGGGGTAGATTCGACTCGCCTTTAAAGCACATGAAAAGCGGCAAAACGTTGACAATGATGCCCTTGGCCAAAAGGGGCGTATGCGTTTTTTCCTGAATATATTCAGGAAAAAACGCATACGCCCCTTTTGGCCAACCAAGCAAGCCGGAAGGGCAAATCAGCGCTACAAAGAAGTCTCGCTTGCCCTCGGTCAAAAGGGCCATGCTGAAAAACGTGTAAAAACCAGAAAAGCAGGACAGGCCATGGAGACATGGGAGCCTTGCTACGCTGATGGGTGGGATGTAAATTGCCAACAGGCACTCTGGAGAAGTGTACGGTGTGCCCTGAAACAAGTAATAAACACAGCTTAGAGAGCATAGGGCACTTCCACTCATGGGCGTATAAATCGGGAAAACTAAAACTCAACAAGACACAGGCACCCCAACATTTACGGCTGCTCTGTTTCCAAGAACCTCCACTTCGGTACACTTTCAATATCCCAGGAAAGAGAAAAATGGATAAACAAATGGTGGTACTTGGCCCAATGGAATATCACACAGCCATGAAATCAATGTCATAAGGCTAGTTAGCAGCATGATGAGTGGATTTAGGTCCGATGATTCTAAGTGAAATAAGTCACACAGAAAAAGACACTTATCCTAAGATATCGCTTATAGAGGGAATGTCAAAATCGCTACACTTGAACTGAATTACAAAACAGAACAGAGTCACAGCTTTAGAAGACACACTATGGCTGCTTAACGGGAAAGGTGAGGTGGGGTGATGCATAGAACAAGGGTTTGAAATTAGCTCAGAGACCGCTCCATAAGCCAAATATGTAATAGACAAGGCCTACTCCCTGCTCAGTGAACTGGACTCAACACCCCCTAGTCACCGCACAAGAATATATCTGACTAGTAATAATCTGAAAATCTATGTAGCGATATCTCTCTGCAAGTGAATCAAGAGGGTGTAAAGCGGCATAAACACAGCAGGGAAAAGCAGCCAAGCCCCATTCTAAACATAAATTACTTTAAAAAACCCACAAAACAAAGACAGTGAAAGAGAGAGAAATTCTTACAAAATCCGTTCAGGGTCTCTGATGCAACCTGGATCGACCATATCTAGACCCACAGCTGGATGAGACATAAGGCTGGACACTCTTGGGGCTGAGAGGATTGGTGAGGTTGGGTGAGCAAACCCAGATACTTTAAAGTAACACCGCGGGGTACACACCCCATGGGTCTCAAATCTCCAGGTACAAGGGAATCTTCCTACATCAAAACATGCATGGGAAGCCCAGAGGTTTGTATGCCGTGAGATCGGGAAAGGCTTCTAAAACGCACCTCATTTCTCCTCTCCCTGTGCTCGGGTTCGCCATTCCAGCCGCTTGACTAACCATCTCCCTACTTGGAGAATCAGCAGCTTTAACCTCCTGTTTCGTACAGGTTGCAATTTGTCCTGAGGATGAACGGGAAGACGGGGAACCAACGAGAGACTAGCCCTAGGTGTTGGGACAGGCACAGGTCACTCCATTTTCCCATCAGGAAGAAGAATGAACCACAGGCTCAGCCTGCCCCCCAGAACCAAAATAGGGCCTGAAGCAATCCTGCGCTTTTGCGGCCAGCTCCCAAAAAAGCGAGTAGACAAATGGAGCTCAGGGGCACTGCAATTCAGAAACTTGCAGAGTTATAAATGATAACTCTCGTCCACAAATATATTGAGGGAAGGCAACGAAGAGGATTTGAAAGCAAGGCAGATTTGCAAGAAACAGATTTCAGGAGGTAGATTCGACTCGCCTTTAAAGCACATGAAGAGCAGCAAAACGTTGACAATGATGCCCTTGGCCAAAAAGGGCGTATGCGTTTTTTCCTGAATATATTCAGGAAAAAACGCATACGCCCTTTTTGGCCAGCCAAGCAAGCCGGAAGGGCAAATCAGCGCTACAAAGAAGTCTCGTTTGCCCTCGGTCAAAAGGGCCATGCTGAAAAAAGTGTAAAAACCAGAAAAGCAGGACAGGCCATGGAGACATGGGAGCCTTGCTACGCTGATGGGCGGGATGTAAATTGCCAAAAGGCACTCTGGAGAAGTGTACGGTGTGTCCTGAGAAAAGTAATAAACACAGCTTAGAGAGCATAGGGCACTTCCACTCATGGGCGTATAAAATGGGAAAACTAAAAATCAACAAGACACAGGCACCCCAAACTTTACGGCTGCTCTGTTTCCAAGAACCTCCACTTCGGTACACCTTCAATATCCCAGGAAAGAGAAAAATGGATAAACAAATGGTGGTACTTGGCACAATGGAATATCACTCAGCCATGAAATCAATGTCATAAGGCTAGTTAGCAGCATGATGAGTGGATTTAGCGATGATGATTCTAAGTGAAATAAGTCACACAGAAAAAGACACTTATCCTAAGATATCGCTTATAGAGGGAATGTCAAAATCGCTACACTTGAACTGAATTACAAAACAGAACAGAGTCACACCTTTAGAAGACACACTATGGCTGCTTAACGGGAAAGGTGAGGTGGGGTGATGCATAGAACAAGGGTTTGAAATTAGCTCAGAGACCGCTCCATAAGCCAAATATGTAATAGACAAGGCCTACTCCCTGCTCAGTGAACTGGACTCAACACCCCCTAGTCACCGCACAAGAATATATCTGACTAGTAAGAATCTGAAAACCTATGTATCGATATCTCTCTGCAAGTGAATCAAGAGGGTGTAAAGCGGCATAAACACAGCAGGGAAAAGCAGCCAAGACCCATTCTAAACATAAATTACTTAAAAAAACCCACAAAACAAAGATAGTGAAAGAGAGAGAAATTCTTACAAAATCAGTTCAGGGGCTCTTATGCCACCTGGATCGACCATATCTAGACCCACAGCTGGATGAGACATAAGGCTGGACACTCTTGGGGCTGAGAGGATTGGTGAGGTTGGGTGAGCAAACGCAGATACTTTAAAGTAACACTGCGGGGTTCCCACCCCATGGGTCTTAAATCTCCAGGTACAAGGGCATCTTCCTACATCAAAACATGAATGGGAAACCCAGAAGATGGTATGCCGTGAGATCGGGAAAGGTTTCTAAAACGCACCTCATTTCTCCTCTCCTTGTGCTCGGGTTCGCCATTCCAGCCGCTTGACTAACCATCTCCCTACTTGGAGAATCAGCACCTTTAACCTCCTGTTTCGTACAGGTTGCAATTTGTCCTGAGGATGAACGGGAAGGCGGGGAACCAACGAGAGACTAGCCCTAGGTGTTGGGACAGGCACAGGTCACTCCATTTTCCCATAAGGAAGAAGAATGAACCACAGGCCCAGCCTGTCCCCCAGAACCAAAATAGGGCCTGAAGCAATCCTGCGCTTTTGCGGCCAGCTCCCGAAAAAGCGAGTAGACAAATGGAGCTCAGGGGCACTTCAATTCAGAAACGTGCAGAGTTATAAATGAGAACCCTCGTCCACAAATATATTGAGGGAAGGCAACGAAGAGGATATGAAAGCAAGGCAGATGTGCATGAAACAGATTTCAGGAGGTAGATTCGACTCGCCTTTAAAGCACATGGAAAGCGGCAAAACGTTGACAATGATGCCCTTGGCCAAAAAGGGCGTATGCGTTTTTTCCTGAATATATTCAGGAAAAAACGCATACGCCCTTTTTGGCCAACCAAGCAAGCCGGAAGGGAAAATCAGCGCTACAAAGAAGTCTAGCTTGCCCTCGGTCAAAAGGGCCATGCTGAAGAAAGTGTGAAAACCAGAAAAGCAGGACAGGCCATGGAGACATGGGAGCCTTGCTACGCTGATGGGCGGGATGTAAATTGCCAACAGGCACTCTGGAGAAATGTACGGTGTGTCCTGAGAAAAGTAATAAACACAGCTTAGAGAGCATAGGGCACTTCCACTCATGGGCGTATAAATTGGGAAAACTAAAAATCAACAAGACACAGGCACCCCAAACTTTACGGCTGCTCTGTTTCCAAGAACCTCCACTTCGGTACACCTTCAATATCCCAGGAAAGAGAAAAATGGATAAACAAATGGTGGTACTTGGCACAATGGAATATCACTCAGCCATGAAATCAATGTCATAAGGCTAGATAGCAGCATGATGAGTGGATTTAGCGACGATGATTCTAAGTGAAATAAGTCACACAGAAAAAGTCACTTATCCTAAGATATCGCTTAGAAAGGGAATGTCAAAATCGCTACACTTGAACTGAATTACAAAACAGAACAGAGTCACACCTTTAGAAGACACACTATGGCTGCTTAACGGGAAAGGTGAGGTGGGGTGATGCATAAAACAAGGGTTTGAAATTAGCTCAGAGACCGCTCCATAAGCCAAATATGTAATAGACAAGGCCTACTCCCTGCTCAGTGAACTGGACTCAACACCCCCTAGTCACCGCACAAGAATATATCTGACTAGTAAGAATCTGAAAACCTATGTATCGATATCTCTCTGCAAGTGAATCAAGAGGTTGTAAAACGGCATAAACACAGCAGGGAAATGCAGCCAAGCCCCATTCTAAACATAAATTATTTTTAAAAACCCACAAAACAAAGACAGTGAAAGAGAGAGAAATTCTTACAAAATCCGTTCAGGGTCTCTGATGCAACCTGGATTGACCATATCTAGACCCACAGCTGGATGAGACATAAGGCTGGACACTCTTGGGGCTGAGAGGATTGGTGAGGTTGGGTGAGCAAACGCAGATACTTTAAAGTAATACTGCGGGTTACCCACCCCATGGGTCTCAATTCTCCAGGTACAATGGCATCTTCCTACATCAAAACATGCATGGGAAACCCAGAGGATGGTATGCCGTGAGATCGGGAAAGGCGTCTAAAACGCACCTCATTTCTCCTCTCCTTGTGCTCGGGTTTGCCATTCCAGCCGCTTGACTAACCATCTCCCTACTTGGAGAATCAGCACCTTTAACCTCCTGTTTCGTACAGGTTGCAATTTGCCCTGAGGATGAACGGGAAGACGGGAACCAACGAGAGACTAGCCCTAGGTGTTGGGACAGGCACAGGTCACTCCATTTTCCCATCAGGAAGAAGAATGAACCACAGGCTCAGCCTGCCCCCCAGAACCAAAATCGGGCCTGAAGCAATCCTGCGCTTTTGCGGCCAGTTCCCAAAAAAGCGAGGAGACAAATGGAGCTCAGGGGCACTGCAATTCACAAACTTGCAGAGTTATAAATGATATCTCTCGTCCACAAATATATTGAGGGAAGGCAACGAAGAGGATTTGAAAGCAAGGCAGATTTGCAGGAAACAGATTTCAGGAGGTAGATTCGACTCGCCTTTAAAGCACATGAAAAGCGGCAAAACTTTGACAATGATGCCCTTGGCCAAAAAGGGCGTATGCGTTTTTTCCTGAATATATTCAGGAAAAAACGCATACGCCCTTTTTGACCAACCATGCAATCCGGAAGGGCAAATCAGCGCTACGAAGAAGTCTCGCTTGCCCTCGGTCAAAAGGGCCATGCTGAAGAAAGTGTAAAAACCAGAAAAGCAGGACAGGCCATGGAGACATGGGAGCCTTGCTACGCTGATGGGCGGGATGTAAATTGCCAACAGGCACTCTGGAGAAGTGTACGGTGTGTCCTGAAACAAGTAATACACACAGCTTAGAGAGCATAGGGCACTTCCACTCATGGGCGTATAAATTGGGAAAACTAAAATTCAACAAGACACAGGCACCCCAAACTTTATGGCTGCTCTGTTTCCAAGAACCTCCACTTCGGTACACCTTCAATATCCCAGGAAAGAGAAAAATGGATAAACAAATGGTGGTACTTGGCACAATGGAATATCACTCAGCCATGAAATCAATGTCATAAGGCTAGTTAGCAGCATGATGAGTGGATTTAGCGACGATGATTCTAAGTGAAATACGTCACACAGAAAAAGACACTTATCCTAAGATATCGCTTATAGAGGGAATGTCAAAATCGCTACACTTGAACTGAATTACAAAACAGAACAGAGTCACACCTTTAGAAGACACACTATGGCTGCTTAACGGGAAAGGTGAGGTGGGGTGATGCATAAAACAAGGGTTTGAAATAAGCTCAGAGACCGCTCCATAAGCCAAATATGTAATAGACAAGGCCTACTCCCTGCTCAGTGAACTGGACTCAACACCCCCTAGTCACCGAACAAGAATATATCTGACTAGTAAGAATCTGAAAACCTATGTATCGATATCTCTCTGCAAGTGAATCAAGAGGGTGTAAAGCGGCATAAACACAGCAGGGAAAAGCAGCCAAGCCCCATTCTAAACATAAATTACTTTAAAAAACCCACAAAACAAAGACAGTGAAAGAGAGAGAAATTCTTACAAAATCCGTTCAGGGTCTCTGATGCAAACTGGATTGACCATATCTAGACCCACAGCTGGATGAGACATAAGGCTGGACATTCTTGGGGCTGAGAGGATTGGTGAGGTTGGGTGAGCAAACCCAGATACTTTAAAGTAACACCGTGGGGTACACACCCCATGGGTCTCAAATCTCCAGGTACAAGGGCATCTTCCTACATCAAAACATGCATGGGAAACCCAGAAGATGGTATGCCGTGAGATCGGGAAAGGTTTCTAAAACGCACCTCATTTCTCCTCTCCTTGTGCTCGGGTTCGCCATTCCAGCCGCTTGACTAACCATCTCCCTACTTGGAGAATCAGCACCTTTAACCTCCTGTTTCGTACAGGTTGCAATTTGTCCTGAGGATGAACGGGAAGACGGGGAACCAACGAGAGACTATCCCTAGGTGTTGGGACAGGCACAGGTCACTCCATTTTCCCATCAGGAAGAAGAATGAACCGCAGGCTCAGCCTGCCCCCCAGAACCAAAATAGGGCCTGAAGCAATCCTGCGCTTTTGCGGCCAGCTCCCAAAAAAGCGAGTAGACAAATGGAGCTCAGGGGCACTGCAATTCAGAAACGTACAGAGTTATAAATGATAACTCTCGTCCACAAATATATTGAGGGAAGGCAACGAAGAGGATTTGAAAGCAAGGCAGATTTGCAGGAAACAGATTTCAGGAGGTAGATTCGACTCGCCTTTAAAGCACATGAAAAGCGGCAAAACGTTGACAATGATGCCCTTGGCCAAAAAGGGCGTATGCATTCTTTCCTGAATATATTCAGGAAAAAACGCATACGCCCTTTTTGGCCAACCAAGCAACCCGGAAGGGAAAATCAGGGCTACAAAGAAGTCTAGCTTGCCCTCGGTCAAAAGGGCCATGCTGAAGAAAGTGTGAAAACCAGAAAAGCAGGACAGGCCATGGAGACATGGGAGCCTTGCTACGCTGATGGGCGGGATGTAAATTGCCAACAGGCACTCTGGAGAAGTGTACGGTGTGTCCTGAGAAAAGTAATAAACACAGCTTAGAGAGCATAGGGCACTTCCACTCATGGGCGTATAAATTGGGAAAACTAAAAATCAACAAGACACAGGTACCCCAAACTTTACGGCTGCTCTGTTTCCAAGAACCTCCACTTCGGTACACCTTCAATATCCCAGGAAAGAGAAAAATGGATAAACAAATGGTGGTACTTGGCACAATGGAATATCACTGAGCCATGAAATCAATGTCATAAGGCTAGTTAGCAGCATGATGAGTGGATTTAGATACGATGATTCTAAGTGAAATAAGTCACACAGAAAAAGACACTTATCCTAAGATATCGCTTAGAGAGGGAATGTCAAAATCGCTACACTTGAACTGAATTACAAAACAGAACAGAGTCACACCTTTAGAAGACACACTATGGCTGCTTAACGGGAAAGGTGAGGTGGGGTGATGCATAAAACAAGGGTTTGAAATTAGCTCAGAGACCGCTCCATAAGCCAAATATGTAATAGACAAGGCCTACTCCCTGCTCAGTGAACTGGACTCAACACCCCCTAGTCACCGCACAAGAATATATCTGACTAGTAAGAATCTGAAAACCTATGTATCGATATCTCTCTGCAAGTGAATCAAGAGGGTGTAAAGCGGCATAAACACAGCAGGGAAAAGCAGCAAAGCCCCATTGTAAACATAAATTACTTTAAAAAACCCACAAAACAAAGACAGTGAAAGAGAGAGAAATTCTTACAAAATCAGTTCAGGGGCTCTTATGCCACCTGGATCAACCATATCTAGACCCACAGCTGGATGAGACATAAGGCTGGACACTCTTGGGGCTGAGAGGATTGGTGAGGTTGGGTGAGCAAACGCTGATACTTTAAAGTAACACTGCGGAGTACCCACCCCATGGGTCTCAAATCTCCAGGTACAAGGGCATCTTCCTACATCAAAACATGCATGGGAAACCCAGAAGATGGAATGCCGTGAGATCGGGAAAGGTTTCTGAAACGCACCTCATTTCTCCTCTCCTTGTGCTCGGGTTCGCCATTCCAGCCGCTTGACTAACCATCTCCCTACTTGGAAAATCAGCACCTTTAACCTCCTGTTTCGTACAGGTTGCAATTTGTCCTGAGGATGAACGGGAAGACGGGGAAGCAACGAGAGACTAGCCCTAGGTGTTGGGACAGGCACAGGTCACTCCATTTTCCCATCAGGAAGAAGAATGAACCACAGGCTCAGCCTGCCCCCCAGAGCCAAAATAGGGCCTGAAGCAATCCTGCGCTTTTGCGGCCAGCTCCCAAAAAAGCGAGTAGAAAAATGGAGCTCAGGGGCACTGCAATTCAGAAACGTGCAGAGTTATAAATGAGAACTCTCGTCCACAAATATATTGAGGGAAGGCAACGAAGAGGATTTGAAAGCAAGGCAGATTTGCAAGAAACAGATTTCAGGAGGTAGATTCGACTCGCCTTTAAAGCACATGAAAAGCGGCAAAACGTTGACAATGATGCCCTTGGCCAAAAAGGGCGTATGCGTTCTTTCCTGAATATATTCAGGAAAAAACGCATACGCCCTTTTTGGCCAACCAAGCAAGCCGGAAGGGCAAATCAGCGCTACAAAGAAGTCACACTTGCCCTTTGTCAAAAGGGCCATGCTGAAGAAAGTGTAAAAACCAGAAAAGCAGGACAGGCCATGGAGACATGGGAGCCTTGCTACGCTGATGGGCGGGATGTAAATTGCCAACAGGCACTCTGGAGAAGTGTACGGTGTGTCCTGAGAAAAGTAATAAACACAGCTTAGAGAGCATAGGGCACTTCCACTCATGGGCGTATAAAATGGGAAAACTAAAAATCAACAAGACACAGGCACCCCAAACTTTACGGCTGCTCTGTTTCCAAGAACCTCCACTTCGGTACACCTTCAATATCCCAGGAAAGAGAAAAATGGATAAACAAATGGTGGTACTTGGCACAATGGAATATCACTCAGCCATGAAATCAATGTCATAAGGCTAGTTAGCAGCATGATGAGTGGATTTAGCGACGATGATTCTAAGTGAAATAAGTCACACAGAAAAAGACACTTATCCTAAGATATCGCTTATAGAGGGAATGTCAAAATCGCTACACTTGAACTGAATTACAAAACAGAACAGAGTCACACCTTTAGAAGACACACTATGGCTGCTTAACGGGAAAGGTGAGGTGGGGTGATGCATAAAACAAGGGTTTGAAAATAGCTCAGAGACCGCTCCATAAGCCAAATATGTAATAGACAAGGCCTACTCCCTGCTCAGTGAACTGGACTCAACACCCCCTAGTCACCGCACAAGAATATATCTGACTAGTAAGAATCTGAAAACCTATGTATCGATATCTCTCTGCAAGTGAATCAAGAGGGTGTAAAGCGGCATAAACACAGCAGGGAAAAGCAGCCAAGACCCATTCTAAACATAAATTACTTAAAAAAACCCACAAAACAAAGATAGTGAAAGAGAGAGAAATTCTTACAAAATCAGTTCAGGGGCTCTTATGCCACCTGGATCGACCATATCTAGACCCACAGCTGGATGAGACATAAGGCTGGACACTCTTGGGGCTGAGAGGATTGGTGAGGTTGGGTGAGCAAACGCAGATACTTTAAAGTAACACTGCGGGGTTCCCACCCCATGGGTCTTAAATCTCCAGGTACAAGGGCATCTTCCTACATCAAAACATGAATGGGAAACCCAGAAGATGGTATGCCGTGAGATCGGGAAAGGTTTCTAAAACGCACCTCATTTCTCCTCTCCTTGTGCTCGGGTTCGCCATTCCAGCCGCTTGACTAACCATCTCCCTACTTGGAGAATCAGCACCTTTAACCTCCTGTTTCGTACAGGTTGCAATTTGTCCTGAGGATGAACGGGAAGACGGGGAACCAACGAGAGACTAGCCCTAGGTGTTGGGACAGGCACAGGTCACTCCATTTTCCCATCAGGAAGAAGAATGAACCACAGGCCCAGCCTGTCCCCCAGAACCAAAATAGGGCCTGAAGCAATCCTGCGCTTTTGCGGCCAGCTCCCGAAAAAGCGAGTAGACAAATGGAGCTCAGGGGCACTTCAATTCACAAACGTGCAGAGTTATAAATGAGAACCCTCGTCCACAAATATATTGAGGGAAGGCAACGAAGAGGATATGAAAGCAAGGCAGATGTGCATTAAACAGATTTCAGGAGGTAGATTCGACTCGCCTTTAAAGCACATGGAAAGCGGCAAAACGTTGACAATGATGCCCTTGGCCAAAAAGGGCGTATGCGTTTTTTCCTGAATATATTCAGGAAAAAACGCATACGCCCTTTTTGGCCAACCAAGCAAGCCGGAAGGGCAAATCAGCGCTACAAAGAAGTCTCGCTTGCCCTCGGTCAAAAGGGCCATGCTGAAAAAAGTGTAAAAACCAGAAAAGCAGGACAGGCCATGGAGACATGGGAGTCTTGCTACGCTGATGGGCGGGATGTAAATTGCCAACAGGCACTCTGGAGAAGTGTACGGTGTGTCCTGAAACAAGTAATAAACACAGCTTAGAGAGCATAGGGCACTTCCACTCATGGGCGTATAAATTGGGAAAACTAAAAATCAACAAGACACAGGCACCCAAAACTTTACGGCTGCTCTGTTTCCAAGAACCTCCACTTCGGTACACCTTCAATATCCCAGGAAAGAGAAAAATGGATAAACAAATGGTGGTACTTGGCATAATGGAATATCACTCAGCCATGAAATCAATGTCATAAGACTAGTTAGCAGCATGATGAGTGGATTTAGCGACGATGATTCTAAGTGAAATAAGTCACACAGCAAAAGACACCTATCCTAAGATATCGCTTATAGAGGGAATGTCAAAATCGCTACACTTGAACTGAATTACAAAACAGAACAGAGTCACACCTTTAGAAGACACACTATGGCTGCTTAACGGGAAAGGTGAGGTGGGGTGATGCATAAAACAAGGGTTTGAAATTAGCTCAGAGACCGCTCCATAAGCCAAATATGTACTAGACAAGGCCTACTCCCTGCTCAGTGAACTGGACTCAACACCCCCTAGTCACCGCACAAGAATATATCTGACTAGTAAGAATCTGAAAACCTATGTATCGATATCTCTCTGCAAGTGAATCAAGAGGGTGTAAAGCGCCATAAACACAGCAGGGAAAAGCAGCCAAGCCCGATTCTAAACATAAATTACTTTAAAAAACCCACAAAACAAAGACTGTGAAAGAGAGAGAAATTCTACAAAATCCGTTCAGGGTCTATGATGCAACCTGGATTGACCATATCTAGACCCACAGCTGGATGAGACATAAGGCTGGACACTCTTGGGGCTGAGAGGATTGGTGAGGTTGGGTGAGCAAACGCAGATACTTTAAAGTAAAACCGCGGGGTACACACCCCATGGGTCTCAAATCTGCAGGTACAAGGGCATCATCCTACATCAAAACATGCATGGGAAACCCAGAAGATGGTATGCCGTGAGATCGGGAAAGGTTTCTAAAACGCACCTCATTTCTCCTCTCCTTGTGCTCGGGTTCGCCATTCCAGCCGCTTGACTAACCATCTCCCTACTTGGAGAATCAGCACCTTTAACCTCCTGTTTCGTACAGGTTGCAATTTGTCCTGAGGATGAACGGGAAGACGGGGAACCAACGAGAGACTAGCCCTAGGTGTTGGGACAGGCACAGGTCACTCCATTTTCCCATCAGGAAGAAGAATGAACCACAGGCTCAGCCTGCCCCCCAGAACCAAAATAGGGCCTGAAGCAATCCTGCGCTTTTGCGGCCAGCTCCCAAAAAAGCGAGTAGACAAATGGAGCTCAGGGGCACTGCAATTCAGAAACGTACAGAGTTATAAATGATAACTCTCGTCCACAAATATATTGAGGGAAGGCAAAGAAGAGGATTTGAAAGCAAGGCAGATTTGCAGGAAACAGATTTCAGGAGGTAGATTCGACTCGCCTTTAAAGCACATGAAAAGCGGCAAAACGTTGACAATGATGTCCTTGGCCAAAAAGAGCGTATGCATTCTTTCCTGAATATATTCAGGAAAAAACGCATACGCCCTATTTGGCCAACCAAGCAAGCCGGAAGGAAAAATCAGCGCTACAAAGAAGTCTCGCTTGCCCTCGGTCAAAAGGGCCATGCTGAAGAAAGTGTGAAAACCAGAAAAGCAGGACAGGCCATGGAGACATGGGAGCCTTGCTACGCTGATGGGCGGGATGTAAATTGCCAACAGGCACTCTGGAGAAGTGTACGGTGTGTCCTGAGAAAAGTAATAAACACAGCTTAGAGAGCATAGGGCACTTCCACTCATGGGCGTATAAATTGGGAAAACTAAAAATCAACAAGACACAGCCACCCCAAACTTTACGGCTGCTCTGTTTCCAAGAACCTCCACTTCGGTACACCTTCAATATCCCAGGAAAGAGAAAAATGGATAAACAAATGGTGGTACTTGGCACAATGGAATATCACTCAGCCATGAAATCAATGTCATAAGGCTAGTTAGCAGCATGATGAGTGGATTTAGCGACGATGATTCTAAGTGAAATAAGTCACACAGAAAAAGACACTTATCCTAAGATATCTCTTAGAGAGGGAATGTCAAAATCGCTGCACTTGAACTGAATTACAAAACAGAACAGTGTCACACCTTTAGAAGACACACTATTGCTGCTTAACGAGAAAGGTGAGGTGGGGTGATGCATAAAACAAGGGTTTGAAATTAGCTCAGAGACCGCTCCATAAGCCAAATATGTAATAGACAAGGCCTACTCCCTGCTCAGTGAACTGGACTCAACACCCCCTAGTCACCGCACAAGAATATATCTGACTAGTAAGAATCTGAAAACCTATGTATCGATATCTCTCTGCAAGTGAATCAAGAGGGTGTAAAGCGGCATAAACACAGCAGGGAAAAGCAGCAAAGCCCCATTCTAAACATAAATTACTTAAAAAAACCCACAAAACAAAGACAGTGAAAGAGAGAGAAATTCTTACAAAATCAGTTCAGGGGCTCTTATGCCACCTGGATCGACCATATCTAGACCCACACCTGGATGAGACATAAGGCTGGACACTCTTGGGGCTGAGAGGATTGGTGAGGTTGGGTGATCAAAGGCAGATACTTTAAAGTAACACTGCAGGTTACCCACCCCATGGGTCTCAAGCTCCAGGTACAAGGGCATCTTCCTACATCAAAACATGCCTGGGAAACCCAGAAGATGGTATGCCGTGAGATCGGGAAAGGTTTCTAAAACGCACCTCATTTCTCCTCTCCTTGTGCTCGGGTTCGCCATTCCAGCCGCTTGACTAACCATCTCCCTACTTGGAGAATCAGCACCTTTAACCTCCTGTTTCGTACAGGTTGCAATTTGTCCTGAGGATGAACGGGAAGACGGGGAACCAACGAGAGACAAGCCCTAGATGTTGGGACAGGCACAGGTCACTCCATTTTCCCATCAGGAAGAAGAATGAACCGCAGGCTCAGCCTGCCCCCCAGAACCAAAATAGGGCCTGAAGCAATCCTGCGCTTTTGCGGCCAGCTCCCAAAAAAGCGAGTAGACAAATGGAGCTCAGGGGCACTGCAATTCAGAAACGTACAGAGTTATAAATGATAACTCTCGTCCACAAATATATTGAGGGAAGGCAACGAAGAGGATTTGAAAGCAAGGCAGATTTGCAGGAAACAGATTTCAGGAGGTAGATTCGACTCGCCTTTAAAGCACATGAAAAGCGGCAAAACGTTGACAATGATGTCCTTGGCCAAAAAGGGCGTATGCGTTTTTTCCTGAATATATTCAGGAAAAAACGCATACGCCCTTTTTGGCCAACCAAGCAATCCGGATGGGCAAATCAGCGCTACAAAGAAGTCTCGCTTGCCCTCGGTCAAAAGGGCCATGCTGAAAAAAGTGTAAAAACCAGAAAAGCAGGACAGGCCATGGAGACATGGGAGCCTTGCTACGCTGATGGACGGGAAGTAAATTGCCAACAGGCACTCTGGAGAAGTGTACGGTGTGTCCTGAAACAAGTAATAAACACAGCTGAGAGAGCATAGGGCACTTCCACTCATGGGCGTATAAATTGGGAAAACTAAAAATCAACAAGACACAGGCACCCCAAACGTTACGGCTGCTCTGTTTCCAAGAACCTCCACTTCGGTACACCTTCAATATCCCAGGAAAGAGAAAAATGGATAAACAAATGGTGGTACTTGCACAATGGAATATCACTCAGCCATGAAATCAATGTCATAAGGCTAGTTAGCAGCATGATGAGTGGATTTAGCGACGATGATTCTAAGTGAAATAAGTCACACAGCAAAAGACACCTATCCTAAGATATCGCTTATAGAGGGAATGTCAAAATCGCTATACTTGAACTGAATTACAAAACAGAACAGAGTCACACCTTTAGAAGACACACTATGGCTGCTTAACGGGAAAGGTGAGGTGGGGTGATGCATATAACAAGGGTTTCAAATTAGCTCAGAGACCGCTCCATAAGCCAAATATGTAATAGACAAGGCCTACTCCCTGCTCAGTGAACTGGACTCAACACCCCCTAGTCACCGCACAAGAATATATCTGACTAGTAAGAATCTGAAAACCTATGTATCGATATCTCTCTGCAAGTGAATCAAGAGGGTGTAAAGCGGCATAAACACAGCAGGGAAAAGCAGCCAAGCCACATTCTAAACATAAATTACTTTAAAAAACCCACAAAACAAAGACAGTGAAAGAGAGAGAAATTCTTACAAAATCCGTTCAGGGTCTCTGATGCAACCTGGATTGACCATATCTAGACCCACAGCTGGATGAGACATAAGGCTGGACACTCTTGGGGCTGAGAGGATTGGTGAGGTTGGGTGAGCAAACGCAGATACTTTAAAGTAACACTGCGGGGTTCCCACCCCATGGGTCTTAAATCTCCAGGTACAAGGGCATCTTCCTACATCAAAACATGAATGGGAAACCCAGAAGATGGTATGCCGTGAGATCGGGAAAGGTTTCTAAAACGCACCTCATTTCTCCTCTCCTTGTGCTCGGGTTCGCCATTCCAGCCGCTTGACTAACCATCTCCCTACTTGGAGAATCAGCACCTTTAACCTCCTGTTTCGTACAGGTTGCAATTTGTCCTGAGGATGAACGGGAAGACGGGGAACCAACGAGAGACTAGCCCTAGGTGTTGGGACAGGCACAGGTCACTCCATTTTCCCATCAGGAAGAAGAATGAACCACAGGCCCAGCCTGTCCCCCAGAACCAAAATAGGGCCTGAAGCAATCCTGCGCTTTTGCGGCCAGCTCCCGAAAAAGCGAGTAGACAAATGGAGCTCAGGGGCACTTCAATTCACAAACGTGCAGAGTTATAAATGAGAACCCTCGTCCACAAATATATTGAGGGAAGGCAACGAAGAGGATATGAAAGCAAGGCAGATGTGCATTAAACAGATTTCAGGAGGTAGATTCGACTCGCCTTTAAAGCACATGGAAAGCGGCAAAACGTTGACAATGATGCCCTTGGCCAAAAAGGGCGTATGCGTTTTTTCCTGAATATATTCAGGAAAAAACGCATACGCCCTTTTTGGCCAACCAAGCAAGCCGGAAGGGCAAATCAGCGCTACAAAGAAGTCTCGCTTGCCCTCGGTCAAAAGGGCCATGCTGAAAAAAGTGTAAAAACCAGAAAAGCAGGACAGGCCATGGAGACATGGGAGTCTTGCTACGCTGATGGGCGGGATGTAAATTGCCAACAGGCACTCTGGAGAAGTGTACGGTGTGTCCTGAAACAAGTAATAAACACAGCTTAGAGAGCATAGGGCACTTCCACTCATGGGCGTATAAATTGGGAAAACTAAAAATCAACAAGACACAGGCACCCAAAACTTTACGGCTGCTCTGTTTCCAAGAACCTCCACTTCGGTACACCTTCAATATCCCAGGAAAGAGAAAAATGGATAAACAAATGGTGGTACTTGGCATAATGGAATATCACTCAGCCATGAAATCAATGTCATAAGACTAGTTAGCAGCATGATGAGTGGATTTAGCGACGATGATTCTAAGTGAAATAAGTCACACAGCAAAAGACACCTATCCTAAGATATCGCTTATAGAGGGAATGTCAAAATCGCTACACTTGAACTGAATTACAAAACAGAACAGAGTCACACCTTTAGAAGACACACTATGGCTGCTTAACGGGAAAGGTGAGGTGGGGTGATGCATAAAACAAGGGTTTGAAATTAGCTCAGAGACCGCTCCATAAGCCAAATATGTACTAGACAAGGCCTACTCCCTGCTCAGTGAACTGGACTCAACACCCCCTAGTCACCGCACAAGAATATATCTGACTAGTAAGAATCTGAAAACCTATGTATCGATATCTCTCTGCAAGTGAATCAAGAGGGTGTAAAGCGCCATAAACACAGCAGGGAAAAGCAGCCAAGCCCGATTCTAAACATAAATTACTTTAAAAAACCCACAAAACAAAGACTGTGAAAGAGAGAGAAATTCTACAAAATCCGTTCAGGGTCTATGATGCAACCTGGATTGACCATATCTAGACCCACAGCTGGATGAGACATAAGGCTGGACACTCTTGGGGCTGAGAGGATTGGTGAGGTTGGGTGAGCAAACGCAGATACTTTAAAGTAACACCGCGGGGTACACACCCCATGGGTCTCAAATCTGCAGGTACAAGGGCATCATCCTACATCAAAACATGCATGGGAAACCCAGAAGATGGTATGCCGTGAGATCGGGAAAGGTTTCTAAAACGCACCTCATTTCTCCTCTCCTTGTGCTCGGGTTCGCCATTCCAGCCGCTTGACTAACCATCTCCCTACTTGGAGAATCAGCACCTTTAACCTCCTGTTTCGTACAGGTTGCAATTTGTCCTGAGGATGAACGGGAAGACGGGGAACCAACGAGAGACTAGCCCTAGGTGTTGGGACAGGCACAGGTCACTCCATTTTCCCATCAGGAAGAAGAATGAACCACAGGCTCAGCCTGCCCCCCAGAACCAAAATAGGGCCTGAAGCAATCCTGCGCTTTTGCGGCCAGCTCCCAAAAAAGCGAGTAGACAAATGGAGCTCAGGGGCACTGCAATTCAGAAACGTACAGAGTTATAAATGATAACTCTCGTCCACAAATATATTGAGGGAAGGCAAAGAAGAGGATTTGAAAGCAAGGCAGATTTGCAGGAAACAGATTTCAGGAGGTAGATTCGACTCGCCTTTAAAGCACATGAAAAGCGGCAAAACGTTGACAATGATGTCCTTGGCCAAAAAGAGCGTATGCATTCTTTCCTGAATATATTCAGGAAAAAACGCATACGCCCTATTTGGCCAACCAAGCAAGCCGGAAGGAAAAATCAGCGCTACAAAGAAGTCTCGCTTGCCCTCGGTCAAAAGGGCCATGCTGAAGAAAGTGTGAAAACCAGAAAAGCAGGACAGGCCATGGAGACATGGGAGCCTTGCTACGCTGATGGGCGGGATGTAAATTGCCAACAGGCACTCTGGAGAAGTGTACGGTGTGTCCTGAGAAAAGTAATAAACACAGCTTAGAGAGCATAGGGCACTTCCACTCATGGGCGTATAAATTGGGAAAACTAAAAATCAACAAGACACAGCCACCCCAAACTTTACGGCTGCTCTGTTTCCAAGAACCTCCACTTCGGTACACCTTCAATATCCCAGGAAAGAGAAAAATGGATAAACAAATGGTGGTACTTGGCACAATGGAATATCACTCAGCCATGAAATCAATGTCATAAGGCTAGTTAGCAGCATGATGAGTGGATTTAGCGACGATGATTCTAAGTGAAATAAGTCACACAGAAAAAGACACTTATCCTAAGATATCTCTTAGAGAGGGAATGTCAAAATCGCTGCACTTGAACTGAATTACAAAACAGAACAGTGTCACACCTTTAGAAGACACACTATTGCTGCTTAACGAGAAAGGTGAGGTGGGGTGATGCATAAAACAAGGGTTTGAAATTAGCTCAGAGACCGCTCCATAAGCCAAATATGTAATAGACAAGGCCTACTCCCTGCTCAGTGAACTGGACTCAACACCCCCTAGTCACCGCACAAGAATATATCTGACTAGTAAGAATCTGAAAACCTATGTATCGATATCTCTCTGCAAGTGAATCAAGAGGGTGTAAAGCGGCATAAACACAGCAGGGAAAAGCAGCAAAGCCCCATTCTAAACATAAATTACTTAAAAAAACCCACAAAACAAAGACAGTGAAAGAGAGAGAAATTCTTACAAAATCAGTTCAGGGGCTCTTATGCCACCTGGATTGACCATATCTAGACCCACACCTGGATGAGACATAAGGCTGGACACTCTTGGGGCTGAGAGGATTGGTGAGGTTGGGTGATCAAACGCAGATACTTTAAAGTAACACTGCAGGTTACCCACCCCATGGGTCTCAAGCTCCAGGTACAAGGGCATCTTCCTACATCAAAACATGCCTGGGAAACCCAGAAGATGGTATGCCGTGAGATCGGGAAAGGTTTCTAAAACGCACCTCATTTCTCCTCTCCTTGTGCTCGGGTTCGCCATTCCAGCCGCTTGACTAACCATCTCCCTACTTGGAGAATCAGCACCTTTAACCTCCTGTTTCGTACAGGTTGCAATTTGTCCTGAGGATGAACGGGAAGACGGGGAACCAACGAGAGACAAGCCCTAGATGTTGGGACAGGCACAGGTCACTCCATTTTCCCATCAGGAAGAAGAATGAACCGCAGGCTCAGCCTGCCCCCCAGAACCAAAATAGGGCCTGAAGCAATCCTGCGCTTTTGCGGCCAGCTCCCAAAAAAGCGAGTAGACAAATGGAGCTCAGGGGCACTGCAATTCAGAAACGTACAGAGTTATAAATGATAACTCTCGTCCACAAATATATTGAGGGAAGGCAACGAAGAGGATTTGAAAGCAAGGCAGATTTGCAGGAAACAGATTTCAGGAGGTAGATTCGACTCGCCTTTAAAGCACATGAAAAGCGGCAAAACGTTGACAATGATGTCCTTGGCCAAAAAGGGCGTATGCGTTTTTTCCTGAATATATTCAGGAAAAAACGCATACGCCCTTTTTGGCCAACCAAGCAATCCGGATGGGCAAATCAGCGCTACAAAGAAGTCTCGCTTGCCCTCGGTCAAAAGGGCCATGCTGAAAAAAGTGTAAAAACCAGAAAAGCAGGACAGGCCATGGAGACATGGGAGCCTTGCTACGCTGATGGACGGGAAGTAAATTGCCAACAGGCACTCTGGAGAAGTGTACGGTGTGTCCTGAAACAAGTAATAAACACAGCTGAGAGAGCATAGGGCACTTCCACTCATGGGCGTATAAATTGGGAAAACTAAAAATCAACAAGACACAGGCACCCCAAACGTTACGGCTGCTCTGTTTCCAAGAACCTCCACTTCGGTACACCTTCAATATCCCAGGAAAGAGAAAAATGGATAAACAAATGGTGGTACTTGCACAATGGAATATCACTCAGCCATGAAATCAATGTCATAAGGCTAGTTAGCAGCATGATGAGTGGATTTAGCGACGATGATTCTAAGTGAAATAAGTCACACAGCAAAAGACACCTATCCTAAGATATCGCTTATAGAGGGAATGTCAAAATCGCTATACTTGAACTGAATTACAAAACAGAACAGAGTCACACCTTTAGAAGACACACTATGGCTGCTTAACGGGAAAGGTGAGGTGGGGTGATGCATATAACAAGGGTTTCAAATTAGCTCAGAGACCGCTCCATAAGCCAAATATGTAATAGACAAGGCCTACTCCCTGCTCAGTGAACTGGACTCAACACCCCCTAGTCACCGCACAAGAATATATCTGACTAGTAAGAATCTGAAAACCTATGTATCGATATCTCTCTGCAAGTGAATCAAGAGGGTGTAAAGCGGCATAAACACAGCAGGGAAAAGCAGCCAATCCCCATTCTAAACATAAATTACTTTAAAAAACCCACAAAACAAAGACAGTGAAAGAGAGAGAAATTCTTACAAAATCCGTTCAGGGTCTCTGATGCAACCTGGATTGACCATATCTAGACCCACAGCTGGATGAGACATAAGGCTGGACACTCTTGGGGCTGAGAGGATTGGTGAGGTTGGGTGAGCAAACCCAGATACTTTAAAGTAACACCGTGGGGTACACACCCCATGGGTCTCAAATCCCCAGGTACAAGGGCATCTTCCTACATCAAAACATGCATGGGAAACCCAGAAGATGGTATGCCGTGAGATCGGGAAATGTTTCTAAAACGCACCTCATTTCTCCTCTCCTTGTGCTCGGGTTCGCCATTCCAGCCGCTTGACTAACCATCTCCCTACTTGGAGAATCAGCACCTTTAACCTCCTGTTTCGTACAGGTTGCAATTTGTCCTGAGGATGAACGGGAATACGGGGAACCAACGAGAGACTAGCCCTAGGTGTTGGGACAGGCACAGGTCACTCCATTTTCCCATCAGGAACAAGAATGAACCACAGGCTCAGCCTGCCCCCCAGAACCAAAATAGGGCCTGAAGCATTCCTGCGCTTTTGCGGCCAGCTCCCAAAAAAGCGAGTAGACAAATGGAGCTCAGGGGCACTGCAATTCACAAACGTACAGAGTTATAAATGATAACTCTCGTCCACAAATATATTGAGGGAAGGCAACGAAGAGGATTTGAAAGCAAGTCAGATTTGCAGGAAACAGATTTCAGGAGGTAGATTCGACTCGCCTTTAAAGCACATGAAAAGCGGCAAAACGTTGACAATGATGCCCTTGGCCAAAAAGGGCGTATGCGTTCTTTCCTGAATATATTCAGGAAAAAACGCATACGCCCTTTTTGGCCAACCAAGCAAGCCGGAAGGGAAAATCAGTGCTACAAAGAAGTCTCGCTTGCCCTCGGTCAAAAGGGCCATGCTGAAGAAAGTGTGAAAACCAGAAAAGCAGGACAGGCCATGGAGACATGGGAGCCTTGCTACGCTGATGGGCGGGATGTAAATTGCCAACAGGCACTCTGGAGAAGTGTACGGTGTGTCCTGAGAAAAGTAATAAACACAGCTTAGAGAGCATAGGGCACTTCCACTCATGGGCGTATAAATTGGGAAAACTAAAAATCAACAAGACACAGGCACCCCAAACATTACGGCTGCTCTGTTTCCAAGAACCTCCTCTTCGGTACACCTTCAATATCCCAGGAAAGAGAAAAATGGATAAACAAATGGTGCTACTTGGCACAATGGAATATCACTCAGCCATGAAATCAATGTCATAAGGCTAGTTAGCAGCATGGTGAGTGGATTTAGCGAAGATGATTCTAAGTGAAATAAGTCACACAGAAAAAGACACTTATCCTAAGATAAGGCTTATAGAGGGAATGTCAAAATCACTGCACTTGAACTGAATTACAAAACAGAACAGAGTCACACCTTTAGAAGACACACTATGGCTGCTTAACGGGAAATGTGAGGTGGGGTGATGCATAAAACAAGGGTTTGAAACTAGCTCAGAGACCACTCCATAAGCCAAATATGCAATAGACAAGGCCTACTCCCTGCTCAGTGAAGTGGACTCAACACCCCCTAGTCACCGCACAAGAATATATCTGACTAGTAAGAATCTGAAAACCTATGTATCGATATCTCTCTGCAAGTGAATCAAGAGGGTGTAAAGCGGCATCAACACAGCAGGGAAAAGCAGCCAAGCCCCATTCTAAACATAAATTACTTTAAAAAACCCACAAAACAAAGACAGTGAAAGAGAGAGAAATTCTTACAAAATCCGTTCAGGGTCTCTGATGCAACCTGGATTGACCATATCTAGACCCACAGCTGGATGAGACATAAGGCTGGACACTCTTGGGGCTGAGAGGATTGGTGAAGTTCGGTGAGCAAACGCAGATACTTTAAAGTAATACTGCGGGGTACACACCCCATGGGTCTCAAATCTGCAGGTACAAGGGCATCTTCCTATATCAAAACATGCATGGGAAACCCAGAAGATGGTATGCCGTGAGATCGGGAAAGGTTTCTAAAACGCACCTCATTTCTCCTCTCCTTGTGCTGGGGTTCGCCATTCCAGCCGCTTGACTAACCATCTCCCTACTTGGAGAATCAGCACCTTTAACCTCCTATTTCGTACAGGTTGCAATTTGTCCTGAGGATGAAGGGGAAGACGGGGAACTAACGAGAGACTACCCCTAGGTGTTGGGACAGGCACAGGTCACTCCATTTTCCCATCAGAAAGAAGAATGAACCACAGGCTCAGCCTGCCCCCCAGAACCAAAATAGGGCCTGAAGCAATCCTGCGCTTTTGCGGCCAGCTCCCAAAAAAGCGAGCAGACAAATGGAGCTCAGGGGCACTGCAATTCAGATACGTACAGAGTTATAAATGAGAACTCTCGTCCACAAATATATTGAGGGAAGGCAAAGAAGAGGATTTGAAAGCAAGGCAGATTTGCAGGAAACAGATTTCAGGAGGTAGATTCGACTCGCCTTTAAAGCACATGAAAAGCGGCAAAACGTTGACAATGATGCCCTTGGCCAAAAAGGGCGTATGCGTTCTTTCCTGAATATATTCAGGAAAAAACGCATACGCCCTTTTTGGCCAACCAAGGAAGCCGGAAGGGCAAATCAGCGCTACAAAGAAGTCTCGCTTGCCCTTTGTCAAAAGGGGCATGCTGAAGAAAGTGTAAAAACCAGAAAAGCAGGACAGGCCATGGAGACATGGGAGCCTTGCTACGCTGATGGGCGGGATGTAAATTGCCAAAAGGCACTCTGGAGAAGTGTACGGTGTGTCCTGAGAAAAGTAATAAACACAGCTTAGAGAGCATAGGGAACTTCCACTCATGGGCGTATAAAATGGGAAAACTAAAAATCAAGAAGACACAGGCACCCCAAACTTTACGGCTGCTCTGTTTCCAAGAACCTCCACTTCGGTACACCTTCAATATCCCAGGAAAGAGAAAAATGGATAAACAAATGGTGGTACTTGGCACAATGGAATATCACTCAGCCATGAAATCAATGTCATAAGGCTAGTTAGCAGCATGATGAGTGGATTTAGTGACGATGATTCTAAGTGAAATAAGTCACACAGAAAAAGACACTTATCCTAAGATATCGCTTATAGAGGGAATGTCAGAATCGCTACACTTGAACTGAATTACAAAACAGAACAGAGTCACACCTTTAGAAGACACACTATGGCTGCTTAACGGGAAAGGTGAGGTGGGGTGATGCATAAAACAAGGGTTTGAAATTAGCTCAGAGACCGCTCCATAAGCCAAATATGTAATAGACAATGCCTACTCCCTGCTCAGTGAACTGGACTCAACACCCCCTAGTCACCGCACAAGAATATATCTGACTAGTAAGAATCTGAAAACTAATGTATCGATATCTCTCTGCAAGTGAATCAAGAGGGTTTAAAGCGGCATAAACACAGCAGGGAAAAGCAGCCAATCCCCATTCTAAACATAAATTACTTTAAAAAACCCACAAAACAAAGACACTGAAAGAGAGAGAAATTCTTACAAAATCAGTTCAGGGGCTCTTATGCCACCTGGATCGACCATATCTAGACCCACAGCTGGATGAGACATAAGGCTGGACACTCTTGGGGCTGAGAGGATTGGTGAGGTTGGGTGAGCAAACGCAGATACTTTAAAGTAACACTGCGGGGTTCCCACCCCATGGGTCTCAAATCTCCAGGTACAAGGGCATCTTCCTACATCAAAACATGCATGGGAAACCCAGAATATGGTATGCCGTGAGATCGGGAAAGGTTTCTAAAACGCACCTCATTTCTCCTCTCCTTGTGCTCGGGTTCGCCATTCCAGCCGCTTGACTAACCATCTCCCTACTTGGAGAATCAGCACCTTTAACCTCCTGTTTCGTCCAGGTTGCAATTTGTCCTGAGGATGAACGGGAAGACGGGGAACCAACGAGAGACTAGCCCTAGGTGTTGGGACAGGCACAGGTCACTCCATTTTCCCATCAGGAAGAAGAATGAACCACAGGCTCAGCCTGCCCCCCAGAACCAAAATAGGGCCTGAAGCAATCCTGCGCTTTTGCGGCCAGCTCCCAGAAAAGCGAGGAGACAAATGGAGCTCAGGGGCACTGCAATTCACAAACGTGCAGAGTTATAAATGATAACTCTCGTCCACAAATATATTGAGGGAAGGCAACGAAGAGGATTTGAAAGCAAGGCAGATTTGCAGGAAACAGATTTCAGGAGGTAGATTCGACTCGCCTTTAAAGCACATGAAAAGCGGCAAAACGTTGACAATGATGCCCTTGGCCAAAAAGGGCGTATGCGTTTTTTCCTGAATATATTCAGGAAAAAACGCATACGCCCTTCTTGGCCAACCAAGCAAGCCGGAAGGGCAAATCAGCGCTACAAAGAAGTCTCGCTTGCCCTCGGTCAAAAGGGCCATGCTGAAAAAAGTGTAAATCCCAGAAAAGCAGGACAGGCCATGGAGACATGGGAGCCTTGCTACGCTGATGGGCGGTATGTAAATTGCCAACAGGCACTCTGGAGAAGTGTACGGTGTGTCCTGAGAAAAGTAATAAACACAGCTTAGAGAGCATAGGGCACTTCCACTCATGGGCGTATAAATTGGGAAAACTAAAAATCAACAAGACACAGGCACCCCAAACTTTACGGCTGCTCTTTTTCCAAGAACCTCCACTTCGGTACACCTTCAATATCCCAGGAAAGAGAAAAATGGATAAACAAATGGTGGTACTTGGCACAATGGAATATCACTCAGCCATGAAATCAATGTCATAAGGCTAGTTAGCAGCATGATGAGTGGTTTTAGCGACGATGATTCTAAGTGAAATAAGTCACACAGAAAAAGACACTTATCCTAAGATATCGCTTATAGAGGGAATGTCAAAATCGCTACACTTGAACTGAATTACAAAACAGAACAGAGTCACACCTTTAGAAGACACACGATGGCTGCTTAACGGGAAAGGTGAGGTGGGGTGATGCATAAAACAAGGGTTTGAAATTAGCTCAGAGACCGCTCCATAAGCCAAATATGTAATAGACAAGGCCTACTCCCTGCTCAGTGAACTGGACTCAACACCCCCTAGTCACCGCACAAGAATATATCTGACTAGTAAGAATCTGAAAACCTATGTATCGATATCTCTCTGCAAGTGAATCAAGAGGGTGTAAAGCGGCATAAACACAGCAGGGAAAAGCAGCAAAGCCCCATTGTAAACATAAATTACTTTAAAAAACCCACAAAACAAAGACAGTGAAAGAGAGAGAAATTCTTACAAAATCAGTTCAGGGGCTCTTATGCCACCTGGATCAACCATATCTAGACCCACAGCTGGATGAGACATAAGGCTGGACACTCTTGGGGCTGAGAGGATTGGTGAGGTTGGGTGAGCAAACGCAGATACTTTAAAGTAACATTGCTGGGTACACACCCCATGGGTCTCAAATCTCCAGGTACAAGGGCATCTTCCTACATCAAAACATGCCTGGGAAACCCAGAAGATGGTATGCCGTGAGATCGGGAAAGGTTTCTAAAACGCACCTCATTTCTCCTCTCCTTGTGCTCGGGTTCGCCATTCCAGCCGCTTGACTAACCATCTCCCTACTTGGAGAATCAGCACCTTTAACCTCCTGTTTCGTACAGGTTGCAATTTGTCCTGAGGATGAACGGGAAGACGGGGAACCAACGAGAGACTAGCCCTAGATGTTGGGACAGGCACAGGTCACTCCATTTTCCCATCAGGAAGAAGAATGAACCACAGGCTCAGCCTGCCCCCCAGAACCAAAATAGGGCCTGAAACAATCCTGCGCTTTTGCGGCCAGCTCCCAAAAAAGCGAGTAGACAAATGGAGCTCAGGGGCACTGCAATTCACAAACGTGCAGAGTTATAAATGAGAACTCTCGTCCACAAATATATTGAGGGAAGGCAACGAAAAGGATTTGAAAGCAAGGCAGATTTGGAAGAATCAGATTTCAGGAGGTAGATTCGATTCGCCTTTAAAGCACATGAAAAGCGGCAAAACGTTGACAATGATGCCCTTGGCCAAAAAGTGCGTATGCGTTTTTTCCTGAATATATTCAGGTAAAAACGCATACGCCCTTTTTGGCCAACCAAGCAAGCCGGAAGGGCAAATCAGCACTACAAAGAAGTCTCGCTTGCCCTCCGTCAAAAGGGCCATGCTGAAAAAAGTGTAAAAACCAGAAAAGCAGGACAGGCCATGGAGTAATGGGAGCCTTTCTACGCTGATGGGCGGGATGTAAATTGCCAACAGGCACTCTGGAGAAGTGTACGGTGTGTCCTGAAACAAGTAATAAACACAGCTGAGAGAGCATAGGGCACTTCCACTCATGGGCGTATAAATTGGGAAAACTAAAAATCAACAAGACACAGGCACCCCAAACTTTACGGCTGCTCTGTTTCCAAGAATCTCCACTTCGGTACACCTTCAATATCCCAGGAAAGAGAAAAATGGATAAACAAATGGTGGTACTTGGCACAATGGAATATCATTCAGCCATGAAATCAATGTCATAAGGCTAGTTAGCAGCATGATGAATGGATTTAGCGACGATGATTCTAAGTGAAATAAGTCACACAGAAAAAGACACTTATCCTAAGATATCGCTTAGAGAGGGAATGTCAAAATCGCTACACTTGAACTGAATTACAAAACAGAACACAGTCACACCTTTAGAAGACACACTATGGCTGCTTAACGGGAAAGGTGAGGTGGGGTGATGCGTAAAACAAGGGTTTGAAATTAGCTCAGAGACCGCTCCATAAGCCAAATATGTAATAGACAAGGCCTACTCCCTGCTCAGTGAACTGGACTCAACACCCCCTAGTCACCGCACAAGAATATATCTGACTAGTAAGAATCTGAAAACCTATGTATCGATATCTCTCTGCAAGTGAATCAAGAGGGTGTAAAGCGGCATAAACACAGCAGGGAAAAGCAGCCAAGCCCCATTCTAAACATACATTACTTTAAAAAACCCACAAAACCAAGACAGTGAAAGAGAGAGAAATTCTTACAAAATCCGTTCAGGGTCTCTGATGCAACCTGGATTGACCATATCTAGACCCACAGCTGGATGAGACATAAGGCTGGACACTCTTGGGGCTGAGAGTATTGGTGAGGTTGGGTGAGCAAACCCAGATACTTCAAATAACACCGCGGGGTACACACCCCATGGGTCTCAAATCTCCAGATACAAGGGCATCTTCCTACATCAAAACATGCCTGGGAAACCCAGAAGATGGTATGCCGTGAGATCGGGAAAGGTTTCTAAAACGCACCTCATTTCTCCTCTCCTTGTGCTCGGGTTCGCCATTCCAGCCGCTTGACTAACCATCTCCCTACTTGGAGAATCAGCACCTTTAACCTCCTGTTTCGTACAGGTTGCAATTTGTCCTGAGGATGAACGGGAAGACGGGGAACCAACGAGAGACTAGCCCTAGGTGTTGGGACAGGCACAGGTCACTCCATTTTCCCATCAGGAAGAAGAATGAACCACAGGCTCAGCCTGCCCCCCAGAACCAAAATAGGGCCTGAAGCAATCCTGCGCTTTTGCGGCCAGCTCCCAAAAAAGCGAGTAGACAAATGGAGCTCAGGGGCACTGCAATTCAGAAACGTACAGAGTTATAAATGAGAACTCTCGTCCACAAATATATTGAGGGAAGGCAACGAAGAGGATTTGAAAGCAAGGCAGATTTGCAGGAAACAGATTTCAGGAGGTAGATTCGACTCGCCTTTAAAGCACATGAAAAGCGGCAAAACGTTGACAATGATGCCCTTGGCCAAAAAGGGCGTATGCGTTTTTTCCTGAATATATTCAGGAAAAAACGCATACGCCCTTTTTGGCCAACCAAGCAAGCCGGAAGGGAAAATCAGCGCTACAAAGAAGTCTCGCTTGCCCTCGGTCAAAAGGGCCATGCTGAAGAAAGTGTAAAAACCAGAAAAGCAGGACAGGCCATGGAGACATGGGAGCCTTGCTACGCTCATGGTTGGGATGTAAATTGCCAACAGGCACTCTGGAGAAGTGTACGGTGTGTCCTGAAACAAGTAATAAACACAGCTAAGAGAGCATAGGGCACTTCCACTCATGGGCGTATAAATTGGGAAAACTAAAAATCAACAAGACACAGGCACCCCAAACGTTACGGCTGCTCTGTTTCCAAGAACCTCCACATTGGTACACCTTCAATATCCCAGGAAAGAGAAAAATGGATAAAGAAATGGTGGTACTTGGCACAATGGAATATCACTCAGCCATGAAATCAATGTCATAAGGCTAGTTAGCAGCATGATGAGTGGATTTAGCGGCGATTATTCTAAGTGAAATAAGTCACACAGAAAAAGACACTTATCCTAAGATATCGCTTATAGAGGGAATGTCAAAATCACTGCACTTGAACTGAATTACAAAACAGAACAGAGTCACACCTTTAGAAGACACACTATGGCTGCTTAACGGGAAAGGTGAGGTGGGGTGATGCATAAAACAAGGGTTTGAAATTAGCTCAGAGACCGCTCCATAAGCCAAATATGTAATAGACAAGGCCTACTCCCTGCTCAGTGAACTGGACTCAACACCCCCTAGTCACCGCACAAGAATATACCTGACTCGTAAGAATCTGAAAACCTATGTATCGATATCTCTCTGCAAGTGAATCAAGAGGGTGTAAAGCGGCATCAACACAGCAGGGAAAAGCAGCCAAGCCCCATTCTAAACATAAATTATTTTAAAAAACCCACAAAACAAAGACAGTGAAAGAGAGAGAAATTCTTACAAAATCCGTTCAGGGTCTCTGATGCAACCTGGATTGACCATAGCTAGACCCACAGCTGGATGAGACATAAGGCTGGACACTCTTGGGGCTGAGAGGATTGGTGAGGTTGGGTGAGCAAACGCAGATACTTTAAAGTAACACCGCGGGGTACCCACCCCATGGGTCTCAAATCTCCAGGTACAAAGGCATCTTCCTACATCAAAACATGCATGGGAAACCAGAAAATGGTATGCCGTGAGATCGGGAAAGGTTTCTAAAACGCACCTCATTTCTCCTCTCCTTGTGCTCGGGTTCGCCATTCCAGCCACTTGACTAACCATCTCCCTACTTGGAGAATCATCACCTTTAACCTCCTGTTTCGTACAGGTTGCAATTTGTCCTGAGGATGAACGGGAAGACGGGGAACCAACGAGAGACTAGCCCTAGGTGTTGGGACAGGCACAGGTCACTCCATTTTCCCATCAGGAAGAAGAATGAACCACAGGCTCAGCCTGCCCCCCAGAACCAAAATAGGGCCTGAAGCAATCCTGCGCTTTTGCGGCCAGCTCCCAAAAAAGCGAGTAGACAAATGGAGCTCAGGGGCACTGCAATTCACAAACGTGCAGAGTTATAAATGATAACTCTCGTCCACAAATATATTGAGGGAAGTCAACGAAGAGGATTTGAAAGCAAGGCAGATTTGCAGGAAACAGATTTCAGGAGGTAGATTCGACTCGCCTTTAAAGCACATGAAAAGCGGCAAAACGTTGACAATGATGCCCTTGGCCAAAAAGGGCGTATGCGTTTTTTCCTGAATATATTCAGGAAAAAACGCATACGCCCTTTTTGGCCAACCAAGCAAGCCGGAAGGACAAATCAGTGCTACAAAGAAGTCTCGCTTGCCCTCGGTCAAAAGGGCCATGCTGAAAAAAGTGTAAAAACCAGAAAAGCAGGACAGGCCATGGAGACATGGGAGCCTTGCTATGCTGATGGGCGGGATGTAAATTGCCAACAGGCATTCTGGAGAAGTGTACGGTGTGTCCTGAAACAAGTAATAAACACAGCTGAGAGAGCATAGGGCACTTACACTCATGGGCGTATAAATTGGGAAAACTAAAAATCAACAAGACACAGGCACCCCAAACGTTACGGTGCTCTGTTTCCAAGAACCTCCACTTCGGTACACCTTCAATATCCCAGGAAAGAGAAAAATGGATAAACAAATGGTAGTACTTGCACAATGGAATATCACTCAGCCATGAAATCAATGTCATAAGGCTAGTTAGCAGCATGATGAGTGGATTTAGCGACAATGATTCTAAGTGAAATAAGTCACACAGAAAAAGACACTTATCCTAAGATATCGCTTATAGAGGGAATGTCAAAATCGCTACACTTGAACTGAATTACAAAACAGAACAGCGTCACACCTTTAGAAGACACACTATGGCTGCTTAACGGGAAAGGTGAGGTGGGGTGATGCATAAAACAAGGGTTTGAAATTAGCTCAGAGACCGCTCCATAAGCCAAATATGTAATAGACAAGGCGTACTCCCTGCTCAGTGAACTGGACTCAACACCCCCTAGTCACCGCACAAGAATATATCTGACTCGTAAGAATCTGAAAACCTATGTATCGATATCTCTCTGCAAGTGAATCAAGAGGGTGTAAAGCGGCATCAACACAGCAGGGAAAAGCAGCCAAGCCCCATTCTGAACGTAAATTATTTTAAAAAACCCACAAAACTAAGACAGTGAAAGAGAGAGAAATTCTTACAAAATCAGTTCAGGGTCTCTGATGCAACCTGGATCGACCATATCTAGACCCACAGCTGGATGAGACATAAGGCTGGACACTCTTGGGGCTGAGAGGATTGGTGAGGTTGGGTGAGCAAACGCTGATACTTTAAAGTAACACTGCGGAGTACCCACCCCATGGGTCTCAAATCTCCAGGTACAAGGGCATCTTCCTACATCAAAACATGCATGGGAAACCCAGAAGATGGAATGCCGTGAGATCGGGAAAGGTTTCTAAAACGCACCTCATTTCTCCTCTCCTTGTGCTCGGGTTCGCCATTCCAGCCGCTTGACTAACCATCTCCCTACTTGGAAAATCAGCACCTTTAACCTCCTGTTTCGTACAGGTTGCAATTTGTCCTGAGGATGAACGGGAAGATGGGGAACCAACGAGAGACTAGCCCTAGGTTTTGGGACAGGCACAGGTCACTCCATTTTCCCATCAGGAAGAAGAATGAACCACAGGCTCAGCCTGCCCCCCAGAACCAAAATAGGGCCTGAAGCAATCCTGCGCTTTTGCGGCCAGCTCCCAAAAAAGCGAGTAGAAAAATGGAGCTCAGGGGCACTGCAATTCAGAAACGTGCAGAGTTATAAATGAGAACTCTCGTCCACAAATATATTGAGGGAAGGCAACGAAGAGGATTTGAAAGCAAGGCAGATTTGCAAGAAACAGATTTCAGGAGGTAGATTCGACTCGCCTTTAAAGCACATGAAAAGCGGCAAAACGTTGACAATGATGCCCTTGGCCAAAAAGGGCGTATGCGTTTTTTCCTGAATATATTCAGGAAAAAACGCATACGCCCTTCTTGGCCAACCAAGCAAGCCGGAAGGGCAAATCAGCGCTACAAAGAAGTCTCGCTTGCCCTCGGTCAAAAGGGCCATGCTGAAAAAAGTGTAAAAACCAGAAAAGCAGGACAGGCCATGGAGACATGGGAGCCTTGCTACGCTGATGGGCGGTATGTAAATTGCCAACAGGCACTCTGGAGAAGTGTACGGTGTGTCCTGAGAAAAGTAATAAACACAGCTTAGAGAGCATAGGGCACTTCCACTCATGGGCGTATAAATTGGGAAAACTAAAAATCAACAAGACACAGGCACCCCAAACTTTACGGCTGCTCTTTTTCCAAGAACCTCCACTTCGGTACACCTTCAATATCCCAGGAAAGAGAAAAATGGAGAAACAAATGGTGGTACTTGGCACAATGGAATATCACTCAGCCATGAAATCAATGTCATAAGGCTAGTTAGCAGCATGATGAGTGGTTTTAGCGACGATGATTCTAAGTGAAATAAGTCACACAGAAAAAGACACTTATCCTAAGATATCGCTTAGAGAGGGAATGTCAATATCGCTACACTTGAACTGAATTACAAAACAGAACAGAGTCACACCTTTAGAAGACACACGATGGCTGCTTAACGGGAAAGGTGAGGTGGGGTGATGCATAAAACAAGGGTTTGAAATTAGCTCAGAGACCGCTCCATAAGCCAAATATGTAATAGACAAGGCCTACTCCCTGCTCAGTGAACTGGACTCAACACCCCCTAGTCACCGCACAAGAATATATCTGACTAGTAAGAATCTGAAAACCTATGTATCGATATCTCTCTGCAAGTGAATCAAGAGGGTGTAAAGCGGCATAAACACAGCAGGGAAAAGCAGCAAAGCCCCATTGTAAACATAAATTACTTTAAAAAACCCACAAAACAAAGACAGTGAAAGAGAGAGAAATTCTTACAAAATCAGTTCAGGGGCTCTTATGCCACCTGGATCAACCATATCTAGACCCACAGCTGGATGAGACATAAGGCTGGACACTCTTGGGGCTGAGAGGATTGGTGAGGTTGGGTGAGCAAATGCAGATACTTTAAAGTAACATTGCTGGGTACACACCCCATGGGTCTCAAATCTCCAGGTACAAGGGCATCTTCCTACATCAAAACATGCCTGGGAAACCCAGAAGATGGTATGCCGTGAGATCGGGAAAGGTTTCTAAAACGCACCTCATTTCTCCTCTCCTTGTGCTCGGGTTCGCCATTCCAGCCGCTTGACTAACCATCTCCCTACTTGGAGAATCAGCACCTTTAACCTCCTGTTTCGTACAGGTTGCAATTTGTCCTGAGGATGAACGGGAAGACGGGGAACCAACGAGAGACTAGCCCTAGATGTTGGGACAGGCACAGGTCACTCCATTTTCCCATCAGGAAGTAGAATGAACCACAGGCTCAGCCTGCCCCCCAGAACCAAAATAGGGCCTGAAACAATCCTGCGCTTTTGCGGCCAGCTCCCAAAAAAGCGAGTAGACAAATGGAGCTCAGGGGCACTGCAATTCACAAACGTGCAGAGTTATAAATGAGAACTCTCGTCCACAAATATATTGAGGGAAGGCAACGAAAAGGATTTGAAAGCAAGGCAGATTTGGAAGAAACAGATTTCAGGAGGTAGATTCGATTCGCCTTTAAAGCACATGAAAAGCGGCAAAACGTTGACAATGATGCCCTTGGCCAAAAAGGGCGTATGCGTTTTTTCCTGAATATATTCAGGAAAAAACGCATACGCCCTTTTTGGCCAACCAAGCAAGCCAGAAGGGCAAATCAGCACTACAAAGAAGTCTCGCTTGCCCTCCGTCAAAAGGGCCATGCTGAAAAAAGTGTAAAAACCAGAAAAGCAGGACAGGCCATGGAGTAATGGGAGCCTTTCTACGCTGATGGGCGGGATGTAAATTGCCAACAGGCACTCTGGAGAAGTGTACGGTGTGTCCTGAAACAAGTAATAAACACAGCTGAGAGAGCATAGGGCACTTCCACTCATGGGCGTATAAATTGGGAAAACTAAAAATCAACAAGACACAGGCACCCCAAACTTTACGGCTGCTCTGTTTCCAAGAATCTCCACTTCGGTACACCTTCAATATCCCAGGAAAGAGAAAAATGGATAAACAAATGGTGGTACTTGGCACAATGGAATATCATTCAGCCATGAAATCAATGTCATAAGGCTAGTTAGCAGCATGATGAGTGGATTTAGCGACGATGATTCTAAGTGAAATAAGTCACACAGAAAAAGACACTTATCCTAAGATATCGCTTAGAGAGGGAATGTCAAAATCGCTACACTTGAACTGAATTACAAAACAGAACAGAGTCACACCTTTAGAAGACACACTATGGCTGCTTAACGGGAAAGGTGAGGTGGGGTGATGCGTAAAACAAGGGTTTGAAATTAGCTCAGAGACCGCTCCATAAGCCAAATATGTACTAGACAAGGCCTACTCCCTGCTCAGTGAACTGGACTCAACACCCCCTAGTCACCGCACAAGAATATATCTGACTAGTAAGAATCTGAAAACCTATGTATCGATATCTCTCTGCAAGTGAATCAAGAGGGTGTAAAGCGGCATAAACACAGCAGGGAAAAGCAGCCAAGCCCCATTCTAAACATAAATTACTTTAAAAAACCCACAAAACCAAGACAGTGAAAGAGAGAGAAATTCTTACAAAATCCGTTCAGGGTCTCTGATGCAACCTGGATTGACCATATCTAGACCCACAGCTGGATGAGACATAAGGCTGGACACTCTTGGGGCTGAGAGTATTGGTGAGGTTGGGTGAGCAAACCCAGATACTTCAAATAACACCACGGGGTACACACCCCATGGGTCTCAAATCTCCAGATACAAGGGCATCTTCCTACATCAAAACAGGCCTGGGAAACCCAGAAGATGGTATGCCGTGAGATCGGGAAAGGTTTCTAAAACGCACCTCATTTCTCCTCTCCTTGTGCTCGGGTTCGCCATTCCAGCCGCTTGACTAACCATCTCCCTACTTGGAGAATCAGCACCTTTAACCTCCTGTTTCGTCCAGGTTGCAATTTGTCCTGAGGATGAACGGGAAGACGGGGAACCAACGAGAGACTAGCCCTAGGTATTGGGACAGGCACAGGTCACTCCATTTTCCCATCAGGAAGAAGAATGAACCACAGGCTCAGCCTGCCCCCCAGAACCAAAATAGGGCCTGAAGCAATCCTGCGCTTTTGCGGCCAGCTCCCAAAAAAGCGAGGAGACAAATGGAGCTCAGGGGCACTGCAATTCACAAACGTGCAGAATTATAAATGAGATATCTCGTCCACAAATATATTGAGGGAAGGCAACGAAGAGGATTTGAAAGCAAGGCAGATTTGCAGGAAACAGATTTCAGGAGGTAGATTCGACTCGCCTTTAAAGCACATGAAAAGCAGCAAAACGTTGACAATGATGCCCTTGGCCAAAAAGGGCGTATGCGTTTTTTCCTGAATATATTCAGGAAAAAACGCATACGCCCTTTTTGGCCAACCAAGCAAGCCAGAAGGGAAAATCAGCGCTACAAAGAAGTCTCGCTTGCCCTCGGTCAAAAGGGCCATGCTGAACAAAGTGTAAAAACCAGAAAAGCAGGACAGGCCATGGAGACATGGGAGCCTTGCTACGCTCATGGTCGGGATGTAAATTGCCAACAGGCACTCTGGAGAAGTGTACGGTGTGTCCTGAAACAAGTAATCAACACAGCTAAGAGAGCATAGGGCACTTCCACTCATGGGCGTATAAATTGGGAAAACTAAAAATCAACAAGACACAGGCACCCCAAACGTTACGGCTGCTCTGTTTCCAAGAACCTCCACATTGGTACACCTTCAATATCCCAGGAAAGAGAAAAATGGATAAAGAAATGGTGGTACTTGGCACAATGGAATATCACTCAGCCATGAAATCAATGTCATAAGGCTAGTTAGCAGCATGATGAGTGGATTTAGCGGCGATTATTCTAAGTGAAATAAGTCACACAGGAAAAGACACTTATCCTAAGATATCGCTTATAGAGGGAATGTCAAAATCACTGCACTTGAACTGAATTACAAAACAGAACAGAGTCACACCTTTAGAAGACACACTATGGCTGCTTAACGGGAAAGGTGAGGTGGGGTGATGCATAAAACAAGGGTTTGAAATTAGCTCAGAGACCGCTCCATAAGCCAAATATGTAATAGACAAGGCCTACTCCCTGCTCAGTGAACTGGACTCAACACCCCCTAGTCACCGCACAAGAATATATCTGACTCGTAAGAATCTGAAAACCTATGTATCGATATTTCTCTGCAAGTGAATCAAGAGGGTGTAAAGCGGCATCAACACAGCAGGGAAAAGCAGCCAAGCCCCATTCTAAACATAAATTATTTTAAAAAACCCACAAAACAAAGACAGTGAAAGAGAGAGAAATTCTTACAAAATCCGTTCAGGGTCTCTGATGCAACCTGGATTCACCATAGCTAGACCCACAGCTGGATGAGACATAAGGCTGGACACTCTTGGGGCTGAGAGGATTGGTGAGGTTGGGTGAGCAAACGCAGATACTTTAAAGTAACACCGCGGGGTACCCACCCCATGGGTCTCAAATCTCCAGGTACAAAGGCATCTTCCTACATCAAAACATGCATGGGAAACCAGAAAATGGTATGCCGTGAGATCGGGAAAGGTTTCTAAAACGCACCTCATTTCTCCTCTCCTTGTGCTCGGGTTCGCCATTCCAGCCGCTTGACTAACCATCTCCCTACTTGGAGAATCAGCACCTTTAACCTCCTGTTTCGTACAGGTTGCAATTTGTCCTGAGGATGAACGGGAAGACGGGGAACCAACGAGAGACTAGCCCTAGGTGTTGGGACAGGCATAGGTCACTCCATTTTCCCATCAGGAAGAAGAATGAACCACAGGCTCAGCCTGCCCCCCAGAACCAAAATCGGGCCTGAAGCAATCCTGCGCTTTTGCGGCCAGCTCCCAAAAAAGCGAGTAGACAAATGGAGCTCAGGGGCACTGCAATTCACAAACGTGCAGAGTTATAAATGAGAACTCTCGTCCACAAATATATTGAGGGAAGGCAACGAAGAGGATTTGAAAGTAAGGCAGATTTGCAGGAAACAGATTTCAGGAGGTAGATTCGACTCGCCTTTAAAGCACATGAAAAGCGGCAAAACGTTGACAATGATGCCCTTGGCCAAAAAGGGCGTATGCGTTTTTTCCTGAATATATTCAGGAAAAAACGCATACGCCCTTTTTGGCCAACCAAGCAAGCCGGAAGGACAAATCAGTGCTACAAAGAAGTCTCGCTTGCCCTCGGTCAAAAGGGCCATGCTGAAAAAAGTGTAAAAACCAGAAAAGCAGGACAGGCCATGGAGACATGGGAGCCTTGCTATGCTGATGGGCGGGATGTAAATTGCCAACAGGCATTCTGGAGAAGTGTACGGTGTGTCCTGAAACAAGTAATAAACACAGCTTAGAGAGCATAGGGCACTTCCACTCATGGGGGTATAAATTGGGAAAACTAAAAATCAACAAGACACAGGCACCCCAAACTTTACGGCTGCTCTGTTTCCAAGAACCTCCACATTGGTACACCTTCAATATCCCAGGAAAGAGAAAAATGGATAAAGAAATGGTGGGACTTGGCACAATGGAATATCACTCAGCCATGAAATCAATGTCATAAGGCTAGTTAGCAGCATGATGAGTGGATTTAGCGACGATAATTCTAAGTGAAATAAGTCACACAGAAAAAGACACTTATCCTAAGATATCGCTTATAGAGGGAATGTCAAAATCGCTACACTTGAACTGAATTACAAAACAGAACAGAGTCATACCATTAGAAGACACACTATGGCTGCTTAACGGGAAAGGTTAGGTGGGGTGATACATAGAACAAGGGTTTGAAATTAGCTCAGAGACCGCTCCATAAGCCAAATATGTAATAGACAAGGCCTACTCCCTGCTCAGTGAACTGGACTCAACACCCCCTAGTCACCGCACAAGAATATATCTGACTAGTAAGAATCTGAAAACCTATGTATCGATATCTCTCTGCAAGTGAATCAAGAGGGTTTAAAACTGCATAAACACAGCAGGGAAAAGCAGCCAAGCCCCATTCTAAACATAAATTATTATTATTATTTTTTTTTAAACATCTTTATTGAAGTATAATTGCTTTACAATGGTGTGCTAGCTTCTGCTTTACAACAAAGTGAATCAGTTACACATATACATATGTTGCCATATCTCTTCCCTCTTGCATCTCCCTCCCTCCCACCCTCCCTATCCCACCCCTCTAGGTGGTCACAAAGTACCGAGCTGATCTCCCTGTGCTATGCGGCTGCTTCCCACTAGTTATCTATTTTACATTTGGTAGTGTATATATGTCCATGACACTCTCTCACCCTGTCACATCTCACCCCTCCCCCTCCCCATATCCTCAAGTCCATTCTCTAGTAGGTCTGTGTCTTTATTCCCATCTTGCCACTAGGTTCTTCATGACCTCTTTTTTTTTTTTTTCCCTTAGATTCCATATATATGTGTTAGCATACTGTATTTGTTTTTCTCTTTCTGACTTACTTCACTCTGTATGACAGACTCTAACTCCATCCACCTCATTACAAACACCTCCATTTCATTTCTTTTTATGGCTGAGTAATATTCCATTGTATATATGTGCCACATCTTCTTTATCCATTCATCCGATGATGGACACCTAGGTTGCTTCCATGTCCTGGCTATTGTAAACAGAGCTGCAATGAATATTTTGGTACATGACTCTTTCTGAATTATGGTTTTCTCAGGGTATATGCCCAGTAGTGGGATTGCTGGGTCATATGGTAGTTCTATTTTTAGTTTTTTAAGGAACCTCCATACTGTTCTCCATAGTGGCTGTATCAATTTACATTCCCACCAACAGTGCAAGAGTGTTCCCTTTTCTCCACACCCTCTCCAGCATTTATTGTTTCTAGATTTTTTGATGATGGCCATTCTGACCGGTGTGAGATGATACCTCATTGTAGTTTTGATTTGCATTTCTCTAATGATTAATGATGTTGAGCATTCTTTCATGTGTCTGTTGGCAATCTGTATCTCTTCTTTGGAGAAATGTCTATTTAGGTCTTCTGCCCATTTTTGGATTGGGTTGTTTGTTTTTTTGTTATTGAGCTGCTTGTAAATCTTGGAGATTAATCCTTTGTCCGTTGCTTCATTTGCAAATATTTTCTCCCATTCTGAGGGTTGTCTTTTGGTCTTGTTTATGGTTTCCTTTGCTGTGCAAAAGCTTTTACGTTTCATTAGGTCCCATTTGTTTATTTGTGTTTTTATTTCCATTTCTCTAGGACCTGGGTCAAAAAGGATCTTGCTGTGACTTATGTCATACAGTGTTCTGCCTATGTTTTCCTCTAAGAGTTTGATAGTGTCTGGCCTTACACTTAGGTCTTTAATCCATTTTGAGTTTATTTTTGTGTATGGTGTTAGGGAGTGTTCTAATTTCATACTTTTACATGTACCTGTCCAATTTTCCCAGCACCACTTATTGAAGAGGCTGTCTTTTCTCCACTGTATATGCTTGCCTCCTTTATCAAAGATAAGGTGACCATATGTGCATGGGCTTATCTCTGGGCTTTCTATCCTGTTCCATTGATCTATATTTCTGTTTTTGTGCCAGTACCAAACTGTCTTGATTACTGTAGGTTTGTAATATAGTCTGAAGTCAGGGAGCCTGATTCCTCCAGCTCCATTTTTCGTTCTCAAGATTGCTTTGGCTATTCGGGGTCTTTTGTGTTTCCATACAAATTGTGAAATTTTTTGTTCTAGTTCTGTGAAAAATGCCAGTGGTAGTTTGATAGGGATTGCATTGAATCTGTAGATTGCTTTGGGTAGCAGAGTCATTTTCACAATGTTTATTCTTCCAATCCAAGAACATGGTATATCTCTCCATCTATTTGTATCATCTTTAATTTCTTTCATCAGTGTCCTATAATTTTCTGCATACAGGTCTTTTGTCTCCTTAGGTAGGTTTATTCCTAGGTATTTTATTCTTTTTGTTGCAATGGTAAACGGGAGTGTTTTCTTAATTTCACTTTCAGATTTTTCATCATTAGTATACAGGAATGCAAGAGATTTCTGTGCATTAATTTTTTATCCTGCTACTTTACCAAATTCATTGATTAGCTCTAGTAGTTTTCTGGTAGCATCTTTTGGATTCTCTATGTATAGTATCATGTCATCTGCAAACAGTGACAGCTTTACTTCTTCTTTTCCGATTTGGATTCCTTTTATTTCTTTTTCGTCTCTGATTGCTGTGGCTAACACTTCCAAAACTATGTTGAATAATAGTGGTGAGAGTGGGCAACCTTGTCTTGTTCCTGATCTTAGTGGAAATGGTTTCAGTTTTTCACCATTGAGGACAATGTTGGCTGTGGGTTTGTCATATACGGCCTTTATTATGTTGAGGAAAGTTCCCTCTATGCCTACTTTCTGCAGGACTTTTATCATAAATGGGTGTTGAATTTTGTCGAAAGCTTTCTCTGCATCTATTGAGATGATCATATGGTTTTTCTCATTCAATTTGTTAATATGATGTATCACGTTCATTGATTTGCGTAAATTGAAGAATCCTTGCATTCCTGGAATAAACCCCACTTGATCATGGTGTATGATCCTTTTAATGTGCTGTTGGATTCTGTTTGCTAGTATTTTGTTGAGGATTTTTGCATCTATGTTCATCAGTGATATTGGCCTGTAGTTTTCTTTCTTTGTGACATCTTTGCCTGGTTTTGGTATCAGGGTGATGGTGGCCTCGTAGAATGAGTTGGGGAGTGTTCCTCCCTCTGCAATATTTTGGAAGAGTTTGAGAAGGATAGGTGTTAGCTCTTCTCTAAATGTTTGATAGAATTCGCCTGTGAAGCCATCTGGTCCTGGGCTTTTGTGTGTTGGAAGATTTTTAATCACAGTTTCAATTTCAGTGCTTGTGATTGGTCTGTTCATATTTTCTATTTCTTCCTGGTTCAGTCTCAGCAGGTTGTGCATTTCTAAGAATCTGTCCATTTCTTCCAGGTTGTCCATTTTATTAGCATAGAGTTGCTTGTAGTAATCTCTTATGATCGTTTGTATTTCTGCAGTGTCAGTGGTTACTTCTCCTTTTTCATTTCTAATTCTATTAATTTGAGTCTTCTCCTTTTTTCTCTTGATGAGTCTGGCTAATGGTTTATCAATTTTGTTTATCTTCTCAAAGAACCAGCTTTTAGTTTCATTGATTTTTGCTATTGTTTCCTTCATTTCTTTTTCACTTATTTCTGATCTGATCTTTATGATTTCTTTCCTTCTGCTAGCTTTGGGGTTTTTTTGTTCTTCTTTCTCTAATTGCTTTAGGTGCAAGGTTAGGTTGTTTATTCGAGATGTTTCCTGTTTCTTGATGTAGGCTTGTATTGCTATAAACTTCCCTCTTAGAACTGCTTTTGCTGCATCCCATAGGTTTTGGATCGTCGTGTCTCCATTGTCATTTGTTTCTAGGTATTTTTTGATTTCCCCTTTGATTTCTTCAGTGATCACTTCGTTATTAAGTAGTGTATTGTGTAGCCGCCATGTGTTTGTATTTTTTACAGATTTTTTCCTGTAATTGATATCTAGTCTCATAGCGTTGTGGTCGGAAAAGATACTTGATACGATTTCAATTTTTTTAAATTTACCAAGGCTTGATTTGTGACCCAAGATATGATCTATCCTGGAGAATGTTCCATGAGCACTTGAGAAAAATGTGTATTCTGTTGTTTTTGGGTGGAATGTCCTATAAATATCAATTAAGTCCATCTTGTTTAATGTATCATTTAAAGCTTGTGTTTCCTTATTTATTTTCATTTTGGATGATCTGTCCATTGGTGAAAGTGGGGTGTTAAAGTCCCCTACTATGATTGTGTTACTGTCGATTTCCCCTTTTATGGCTGTTAGTATTTGCCTTATGTATTGAGGTGCTCCTATGTTGGGTGCATAAATATTTACAATTGTTATACCTTCCTCTTGGATCGATCCCTTGATCATTATATAGTGTCCGTCTTTGTCTCTTGTAATTGTCTTTATTTTAAAGTCTATTTTGTCTGATATGAGAATTGCTACTCCAGCTTTCTTTTGATTTCCATTTGCATGGAATATCTTTTTCCATCCCCTCACTTTCAGTCTGTATGTATCTCTAGGTCTGAAGTGGGTCTCTTGTAGACAGCATATATATGGGTCTTGTTTTTGTATCCATTCAGCCAGTCTGTGTCTTTTGGTGGGAGCATTTAATCCATTTACATTTAAGGTAATTATCGATATGTATGTTCCTATTCCCATTTTCTTAAATGTTTTGGGTTTGTTATTGTAGGTGTTTTCCTTCTCTTGTGTTTCTTGCCTAGAGAAGTTCCTTTAGCATTTGTTGTAAAGCTGGTTTGGTGGTGCTGAACTCTCTCAGCTTTTGCTTGTCTGTAAAGGTTTTAATTTCTCCATCAAATCTGAATGAGATCCTTGCTGGGTAGAGTAATCTTGGTTGTAGGTTTTTCTCCTTCATCACTTTAAGTATATCCTGCCACTCCCTTCTGGCTTGCAGCGTTTCTGCTGAAAGATCAGCTGTTAACCTTATGGGGATGCCCTTGTGTGTTATCTGTTGTTTTTCCCTTGCTGCTTTTAATATGTTTTCTTTATATTTAATTTTTGATAGTTTGATTAATATGTGTCTTGGTGTGTTTCTCCTTGGATTTATCCTGTATGGGACTCTCTGTGCTTCCAGGACTTGATTAACTATTTCCTTTCCCATATTAGGGAAGTTTTCAACTATAATCTCTTCAAATATTTTCTCAGTCCCTTTCTTTTTCTCTTCTTCTTCTGGGACCCCTATAATTCGAATGTTGGTGCGTTTAATGTTGTCCCAGAGGTCTCTGAGACTGTCCTCAGTTCTTTTCATTCTTTTTTCTTTATTCTGGTCTGCAGTAGTTATTTCCACCATTTTATCTTCCAGGTCACTTATCCGTTCTTCTGCCTCAGTTATTCTGCTATTGATCCCATCTAGAGTATTTTTAATTTCATTTATTGTGCTTGTCATCGTTTCTTGGTTCCTCTTTAGTTCTTCTACGTCCTTGTTAAATGTTTCTTGCATTTTGTCTATTCTATTTCCAAGACTTTGGATCATCCTTACTATCATTATTCTGAATTCTTTTTCAGGTAGACTACCTATTTCCTCTTCATTTGTTAGGTCTGGTGTGTTTTGACCCTGCTCCTTCATCTGCTGTGTGTTTTTCTGTCTTCTCATTTTGCTTATCTTACTGTGTTTGGGGTCTCCTTTTCACAGGCTGCAGGTTCGTAGTTCCCGTTGTTTTTGGTATCTGTCCCCAGTGGCTAAGGTTGGTTCAGTGGGTTGTGTAGGTTTCCTGGTGGAGGGAACTAGTGCCTGTGTTCTGGTGGATGAGGCTGGATGTTGTCTTTCTGGTGGGTTCGTCCACGTCTGGTGGTGTGTTTTGGGGTGTCTGTGGCCTTATTATGATTTTAGGCAGCCTCTCTGTTAATGGATGGGGCTGTGTTCCTCTCTTGCTAGTTGTTTGGCATAGGGTGTCCAGCACTGTAGCTTGCTGGTCGTTGAGTGAAGCTGGGTCTTGATGTTGAGATGGAGATCTGTGAGAGATTTTCGCCATTTGGTATTACGTGGAGCTGGGAGGTCTCTTGTGGACCAGTGTCCTGAAGTTGGCTCTCCCACCTCAGAGGCACAGCCCTGATGCCTGGCTGGAGCACCAAGAGCCTTTCATCCACACGGCTCAGAATAAAAGGGAGAAAAAATGGAAAGAAAGAAAAAAAAGAGGATAAAATAAAGAAATTATAATAAAAAATAAGAAAAAAATTATTAAGAGTAAATTTATTAAGAAAAAAATTTTTTTTTAATTTTTAAAAATAGATTTATTAATTTTTTATACTAAAAATAAGAAAAAAATTATTTAGAAAAAATTTAAGAAAAAAATTTTTTAATTTTTTTAAAATAAAAAATATGAAAAAACTTATTAAAAATTTTTTTAAAAATAGAAAATAAGGAAAAAATTATTTAGAAAACATTTATTAGGGAAAAAAAAATTTTTAAGCCAAAAAAAAAAAAAAAAAACGGACGGACCTAACCCTAGGACTAACGGTGAGAGCAAAGCTATACAGACAAAATCTCACCCAGAAGCATACACATCTACACTCACAAAAAAAAGGAAAAGGGGAAAAGTTAATATATCCTGCTCCCAAAGTCCATCTCCTAAATTTGGGATGATTCGTTGTCTATTCAGGTATTCAACAGATGCAGGCACATCAAGTTGTTTGTGGAGCTTTAATCCGCTGCTTCTGAGGCTGCTGGGAGAGATTTCCCTTTCTCTTCTTTGTTCGTACAGCTCCCGGGGTTCAGCTTTGGATTTGGACCCGCCTCTGCATGTAGGTCCCCTGAGGGCGTCTGTTCCCCGCCCAGACAGAACGGGGTTAAAGGAGCAGCTGATTCAGGGGCTCTGGCTCAGTCAGGCCGGGGGGAGGGAGCGGTACGGAGGAGGCGGGGCGAGCCTGTGGCGGCAGAAGCCGGCGTGACGTTGCAGCAGCCAGAGGCGCGCCGTGCGCTCTCCCGGGGAAGTTGTCCCCGGATTATGGGAGCCTGGCCGTGGCGGGCTGCACAGGCTCCCAGGAGGGGCGGTGTGGAGAATGACCTGTGCTCGCCCACAGGCTGTTTGGTGGCGGCAGCAGCAGCCTTAGCGTCTCATGCCCGTCTCTGGGGTCCGCGCTGATAGCCGCGGCTCGCGCCCGTCTCTGGAGTTCGTTTAAGTGGCGCTCTGAATCCCCTCTCCTTGCACGCCGCGAAACAAAGAGGCAAGAAAAAGTCTCCTGCCTCTTCGGCAGCTGCAGACCTTTTCTCGTGCACCCTCCCGGCTAGTTGTGGTGCGCTAGACCCTTCAGGCTGTGTTCACGCAGCCAACCCCAGTCCTCTCCCTGGGATCCGACCAAAGCCCGCGCCTCAGCTCCCAGCCCCCGCCCGCCCCGGCGGGTGAGCAGACAAGCCTCTCGGGCTGGTGAGTGCTGCTCGGCGCCGAGCCTCTGTGCGGGAATCTCTCCATTTTTCCCTCTGCGTCCCTGTTGCTGTGGGATCCGCGCTGATAGCCGCGGCTCGCGCCCGTCTCTGGAGCTCGTTTAGGCGGCGCTCTGAATCCCCTCTCCTTGTGCGCCGCGAAACAAAGAGGCAAGAAAAATTCTCTTGCCTCTTTGGCAGCTGCAGTCTTTTTCCCGGACTCCCTCCCGGCTAGCACCGAAGCCCGAGCCCCAGCTCCCAGGCCCCGCCCGCCCCGGCGGCTGAGCAGACAAGCCTCTCGGGCTGGTGAGTGCTGGTCGGCACCGCTCCTCTGTGCGGGAATCTCCGCTTTGCCCTCCGCACCAATGTGTCTGCGCTCTCCTCCGTGGCTCCGAAGCTTCCCCCCTCTGCTACCCGCAGTCTCTGCCCACGAAGGGGCTTCCTAGTGTGTGGAAACCTTTCCTCCTTCACAGCTCCCTCCCACTGGTGCAGGTCCCGTCCCTATTCTTTTGTCTCTGTTATTTCTTTTTTCTTTTGACCTACCCAAGTACGTGGGGATTTTCTTGCCTTTTGGGAGGTCTGACGTCTTCTGCCAGCGTTCAGTGGGTGTTCTGTAGGAGCAGTTCCACGTGTAGATGTATTTCTCATGTATCTGTGGGGAGGAAGGTGATCTCTGCGTCTTACTCTTCCGCCATCTTCCATAAATTATTTTAAAAACCCACAAAACAAAGACAGTGAAAGAGAGAGAAATTCTTACAAAATCCGTTCAGGGTCTCTGATGCAACCTGGATTGACCATATCTAGACCCACAGCTGGATGAGACATAAGGCTGGACACTCTTCGGGCTGAGAGGATTGGTGAGGTTGGGTGAGCAAACCCAGATACTTTAAAGTAACACCGCGGGGTACCCACCCCATGGGTCTCAAATCTCCAGGTACAAGGGCATCTTCCAACATCAAAACATGCATGGGAAACCCAGAAGATGGTATGCCGTGAGATCGGGAAAGGTTTCTAAAACGCACCTCATTTCTCCTCTCCTTGTGCTCGGGCTCGCCATTCCAGCCACTTGACTAACCATCTCCCTACTTGGAGAATCAGCACCTTTAACCTCCTGTTTCGTACAGGTTGCAATTTGTCCTGAGGATGAACGGGAAGACGGGGAACCAACGAGAGACTAGCCCTAGGTGTTGGGACAGGCACAGGTCACTCCATTTTCCCATCAGGAAGAAGAATAAACCACAGGCTCAGCCTGCCACCCAGAAGCAAAATAGGGCCTGAAGCAATCCTGCGCTTTTGCGGCCAGCTCCCAAAAAAGCGAGTAGACAAATGGAGCTCAGGGGAACTGCAATTCAGAAACGTGCAGAGTTATAAATGAGAACTCTCGTCCACAAATATATTGAAGGAAGGCAACGAAGAGGATTTGAAAGCAAGGCAGATTTGCAAGAAACAGATTTCAGGAGGTAGATTCGACTCGCCTTTAAAGCACATGAAAAGCGGCAAAACGTTGACAATGATGCCCTTGGCCAAAAAGGGCGTATGCATTCTTTCCTGAATATATTCAGGAAAAAACGCATACGCCCTTTTTGGCCAACCAAGCAAGCCGGAAGGGCAAATCAGCGCTACAAAGAAGTCTCGCTTGCCCTCGGTCAAGAGGGCCATGCTGAAAAAAGTGTAAAAACCAGAAAAGCAGGACAGGCCATGGAGACATGGGAGCCTTGCTACGCTGATGGGCGGGATGTAAATTGCCAACAGGCACTCTGGAGAAGTGTACGGTGTGTCCTGAAACAAGTAATAAACACAGCTTAGAGAGCATAGGGCACTTGCACTCATGGGCGTATAAATTGGGAAAACTAAAATTCAACAAGACACAGGCACCCCAAACTTTACGGCTGCTCTGTTTCCAAGAACCTCCACTTCGGTACACCTTCAATATCCCAGGAAAGAGAAAAATGGATAAAGAAATGGTGGTACTTGGCACAATGGAATATCAGTCAGCCATGAAATCAATGTCATAAGGCTAGTTAGCAGCATGATGAGTGGATTTAGCGACGATGATTCTAAGTGAAATAAGTCACACAGAAAAAGACACTTATCCTAAGATATCGCTTATAGAGGGAATGTCAAAATCGCTACACTTGAACTGAATTACAAAACAGAACAGAGTCACACCTTTAGAAGACAAACTATGGCTGCTTAACGGGAAAGGTGAGGTGGGGTGATGCATAAAACAAGGGTTTGAAATTAGCTCAGAGACCGCTCCATAAACCAAATATGTAATAGACAAGGCCTACTCCCTGCTCAGTGAACTGGACTCAACACCCCCTAGTCACCGCACAAGAATATATCTGACTCGTAAGAATCTGAAAACCCATGTATCGATATCTCTCTGCAAGTGAATGAAGAGGGTGTAAAGCGGCATAAAAACAGCAGAGAAAAGCAGCCAAGCCCCATTCTAAACATAAATTACTTCAAAAAACCCACAAAACAAAGACAGTGAAAGAGAGAGAAATTCTTACAATATCCGTTCAGGGGCTCTTATGCCACCTGGATTGACCATATCTAGACCCACAGGTCAATGAGACATAAGGCTGGACACTCTTGGGGCTGAGAGGATTGGTGAGGTTGGGTGAGCAAACCCAGATACTTTAAAGTAACACCGCGGGGTACCCTCCCCATGGGTCTCAAATCTCCAGATACAAGGGCATCTTCCTACATCAAAACATGCATGGGAAACCCGGAAGATGGTATGCCATGAGATCGGGAAAGGTTTCTAAAACGCACCTCATTTCTCCTCTCCTTGTGCTCGGGTTCGCCATTCCAGCCGCTTGACTAACCATCTCCCTACTTGGAGAATCAGCACCTTTAACCTCCTGTTTCGTACAGGTTGCAATTTGTCCTGAGGATGAACGGGAAGACGGGGAACCAACGAGAGACTAGCCCTAGGTGTTGGGACAGGCACAGGTCACTCCATTTTCCCATCAGGAAGAAGAATGAACCACAGGCTCAGCCTGCCCCCCAGAACCAAAATAGGGCCTGAAGCAATCCTGCGCTTTTGCGGCCAGCTCCCAAAAAAGCGAGGAGACAAATGGAGCTCCGGGGCACTGCAATTCACAAACGTTCAGAGTTATCAATGATAACTCTCGTCCACAAATATATTGAGGGAAGGCAACGAAGAGGATTTGAAAGCAAGGCAGATTTGCAGGAAACAGATTTCAGGAGGTAGATTCGACTCGCCTTTAAAGCACATGAAAAGCGGCAAAACGTTGACAATGATGCCCTTGGCCAAAAAGGGCGTATGCGTTTTTTCCTGAATATATTCAGGAAAAAACGCATACGCCTTTTTCGGCCAACCAAGCAAGCCGGAAGGGCAAATCAGTGCTACAAAGAATTCTCGCTTGCCCTCGGTCAAAAGGCCCATGATGAAAAAAGTGTAAAAACCAGAAAAGCATGACAGGCCATGGAGACATGGGAGCCTTGCTACGCTGATGGGCAGGATGTAAATTGCCAACAGCCACTCTGGAGAAGGGTACGGTGTGTCCTGAAACAAGTAATAAACACAGGTTAGAGAGCATAGGGCACTTCCACTCATGGGCGTATAAATCGGGAAAACTAAAAATCAACAAGACACAGGCACCCCAACCTTTACGGCTGCTCTGTTTCCAAGAACCTCCACTTCGGTACACCTTCAATATCCCAGAAAGAGAAAAATGGATAAAGAAATGGTGGTACTTGGCACAATGGAATATCACTCAGCCATGAAATCAATGTCATAAGGCTAGTTAGCAGCATGATGAGTGGATTTAGCGACGATGATTCTAAGTGAAATAAGTCACACAGAAAAAGACACTTATCCTAAGATATCGCTTATAGAGGGAATGTCAAAATCGCTACACTTGAACTGAATTACAAAACAGAACAGAGTCACACCTTTAGAAGACACACTATGGCTGCTTAACGGGAAAGGTGAGGTGGGGTGATGCATAAAACAAGGGTTTGAAATTAGCTCAGAGACCGCTCCATAAGCCAAATATGTAATAGACAAGGCCTACTCCCTGCTCAGTGAACTGGACTCAACACCCCCTAGTCACCGCACAAGAATATATCTGACTCGTAAGAATCTGAAAACCCATGTATCGATATCTCTCTGCAAGTGAATGAAGAGGGTGTAAAGCGGCATAAAAACAGCAGAGAAAAGCAGCCAAGCCCCATTCTAAACATAAATTACTTCAAAAAACCCACACAACAAAGACAGTGAAAGAGAGAGAAATTCTTACAATATCCGTTCAGGGGCTCTTATGCCACCTGGATTGACCATATCTAGACCCACAGGTCAATGAGACATAAGGCTGGACACTCTTGGGGCTGAGAGGATTGGTGAGGTTGGGTGAGCAAACCCAGATACTTTAAAGTAACACCGCGGGGTACCCTCCCCATGGGTCTCAAATCTCCAGATACAAGGGCATCTTCCTACATCAAAACATGCATGGGAAACCCGGAAGATGGTATGCCATGAGATCGGGAAAGGTTTCTAAAACGCACCTCATTTCTCCTCTCCTTGTGCTCGGGTTCGCCATTCCAGCCGCTTGACTAACCATCTCCCTACTTGGAGAATCAGCACCTTTAACCTCCTGTTTCGTACAGGTTGCAATTTGTCCTGAGGATGAACGGGAAGACGGGGAACCAACGAGAGACTAGCCCTAGGTGTTGGAACAGGCACAGGTCACTCCATTTTCCCATCAGGAAGAAGAATGAACCACAGGCTCAGCCTGCCCCCCAGAACCAAAATAGGGCCTGAAGCAATCCTGCGCTTTTGCGGCCAGCTCCCAAAAAAGCGAGGAGACAAATGGAGCTCAGGGGCACTGCAATTCACAAACGTGCAGAGTTATCAATGAGAACTCTCGTCCACAAATATATTGAGGGAAGGCAACGAAGAGGATTTGAAAGCAAGGAAGATTTGCAGAAAACAGATTTCAGGAGGTAGATTCGACTCGCCTTTAAAGCACATGAAAAGTGCCAAAACGGTGACAATGATGCCCTTGGCCAAAAAGGGCATATGCGTTTTTTCCTGAATATATTCAGGAAAAAACGCATATGCCCTTTTTGGCCAAACAAGCAAGCCGGAAGGGCAAATCAGCGCTACAAAGAAGTCTCGCTTGCCCTCGGTCAAAAGGGCCATGCTGAACAAACTGTAAAAACCAGAAAAGCAGGACAGGCCATGGAGACATGGGAGCCTTGCTACGCTGATGGGCGGGATGTAAATTGCCAACAGGCACTCTGGAGAAGTGTACGGTGTGTCCTGAAACAAGTAATAAACACAGCTTAGAGAGCATAGGGCACTTCCACTCATGGGCGTATAAATTGGGAAAACTAAAAATCAACAAGACACAGGCAACCCAAACTTTACGGCTGCTCTGTTTCCAAGAACCTCCACTTCGGTACACCTTCAATATCCCAGGAAAGAGAAAAATGGATAAACAAATGGTGGTACTTGGCACAATGGAATATCACTCAGCCATGAAATCAATGTCATTAGGCGAGTTAGCAGCATGATGAGTGGATTTAGCGACGATGATTCTAAGTGAAATAAGTCACACAGAAAAAGACACTTATCCTAAGATATCGCTTATAGAGGGAATGTCAAAATCGCTACACTTGAACTGAATTACAAAACAGAACAGAGTCACACCTTTAGAAGACAAACTATGGCTGCTTAACGGGAAAGGTGAGGTGGGGTGATGCATAAAACAAGGGTTTGAAATTAGCGCAGAGACCGCTCCATAAGCCAAATATGTAATAGAGAAGGCCTACTCCCTGCTCAGTGAACTGGACTCAACACCCCCTAGTCACCGCACAAGAATATATCTGACTCGTAAGAATCTGAAAACCTATGTATCGATATCTCTCTGCAAGTGAATCAAGAGGGTGTAAAGCGGCATAAACACAGCAGGGAAAAGCAGCCAAGCCCCATTCTAAACATAAATTACTTTAAAAATCCCACAATACAAAGACAGTGAAAGAGAGAGAAATTCTTACAAAATCCGTTCAGGGGCTCTTATGCCACCTGGATCGACCATATCTAGACCCACAGCTCAATGAGACATAAGGCTGGACACTCTTGGGGCTGAGAGGATTGGTGAGGTTGGGTGAGCAAAGGGAGATACTTTAAAGTAACACCGCGGGGTACCCACCCCATGGGTCTCAAATCTCCAGATACAAGGGCATCTTCCTACATCAAAACATGCATGGGAAACCCAGAAGATGGTATGCCATGAGATCGGGAAAGGTTTCTAAAACGCACCTCATTTCTCCTCTCCTTGTGCTCGGGTTCGCCATTCCAGCCGCTTGACTAACCATCTCCCTACTTGGAGAATCAGCACCTATAACCTCCTGTTTCGTACAGGTTGCAATTTGTCCTGAGGATGAACGGGAAGACGGGGAACCAACGAGAGACTAGCCCTAGGTGTTGGGCCAGGCACAGGTCACTCCATTTTCCCATCAGGAAGAAGAATGAACCACAGGCTCAGCCTGCCCCCCAGAACCAAAATAGGGCCTGAAGCAATCCTGCGCTTTTGCGGCCAGCTCCCAAAAAAGCGAGTAGAAAAATGGAGCTCAGGGGCACTGCAATTCAGACAAGTGCCGAGTTATAAATGAGAACTCTCGTCCACAAATATATTGAGGGAAGGCAACGCAGAGGATTTGAAAGCAAGGCAGATTTGCAAGAAACAGATTTCAGGAGGTAGATTCGACTCGCCTTTAAAGCACATGAAAAGCGGCAAAACGTTGACAATGATGCCCTTGGCCAAAAAGGGCGTATGCGTTTTTTCCTGAATATATTCAGGAAAAAACGCATACGCCCTTTTTGGCCAACCAAGCAAGCCGGAAGGGCAAATCAGCGCTACAAAGAAGTCTCGCTTGCCCTAGGTCAAAAGGGCCATGCTGAACAAAGTGTAAAAACCAGAAAAGCAGGACAGGCCATGGAGACATGGGAGCCTTGCTACGCTGATGGGCGGGATGTAAATTGCCAACAGGCACTCTGGAGAAGAGTACGGTGTGTCCTGAAACAAGTAATAAACACAGCGTAGAGAGCATAGGGCACTTCCACTCATGGGCGTATAAATTGGGAAAACTAAAAATCAACAAGACACAGGCACCCTAAAATTTACGGCTGCTCTGTTTCCAAGAACCTCCGCTTCGGTACACCTTCAATATCCCAGGAAAGAGAAAAATGGATAAAGAAATGGTGGTACTTGGCACAATGGAATATCACTCAGCCATGAAATCAATGTCATAAGGCTAGTTAGCAGCATGATGAGTGGATTTAGCGACGATGATTCTAAGTGAAATAAGTCACAGAGGAAAAGACACTTATCCTAAGATATCACTTATAGAGGGAATGTCAAAATCGCTACACTTGAACTGAATTACAAAACAGAACAGAGTCACACCTTTAGAAGACACACTATGGCTGCTTAACGGGAAAGGTGAGGTGGGGTGATGCATAAAACAAGGGTTTGAAATTAGCTCAGAGACCGCTCCATAAACCAAATATGTAATAGACAAGGCCTATTCCCTGCTCAGTGAACTGGACTCAACACCCCCTAGTCACCGCACAAGAATATATCTGAATAGTAAGAATCTGAAAACCTATGTATCGATATCTGTCTGCAAGTGAATCAAGAGGGTGTAAAGCGGCATAAACACAGCAGGGAAAAGCAGCCAAGCACCATTCTAAACATAAATTACTTAAAAAAACCCACAAAACAAAGACAGTGAAAGAGAGAGAAATTCTTACAAAATCAGTTCAGGGGCTCTTATGCCACCTGGATCCACCATATCTAGACCCACAGCTCAATGAGACATAAGGCTGGACACTCTTGGGGCTGAGAGGATTGGTGAGGTTGGGTGAGCAAACCCAGATACTTTAAAGTAACACCGCGGGGTACCCACCCCATGGGTCTCAAATCTCCAGATACAAGGGCATCTTCCTACATCAAAACATGCATTGGAAACCCGGAAGATGGTATGCCATGAGATCGGGAAAGGTTTCTAAAACGCACCTCATTTCTCCTCTCCTTGTGCTCGGGTTCGCCATTCCAGCCGCTTGACTAACCATCTCCCTACTTGGAGAATCAGCACCTATAACCTCCTGTTTCGTACAGGTTGCAATTTGTCCTGAGGATGAACGGGAAGACGGGGAACCAACGAGAGACTAGCCCTAGGTGTTGGGCCAGGCACAGGTCACTCCATTTTCCCATCAGGAAGAAGAATGAACCACAGGCTCAGCCTGCCCCCCAGAACCAAAATAGGGCCTGAAGCAATCCTGCGCTCTCGCGGCCAGCTCCCAAAAAAGCGAGGAGACAAATGGAGCTCAGGGGCACTGCAATTCAGACAAGTGCCGAGTTATACATGAGAACTCTCGTCGACAAATATATTGAGGGAAGGCAACGCAGAGGATTTGAAAGCAAGGCTGATTTGCAAGAAACAGATTTCAGGAGGTAGATTCGACTCGCCTTTAAAGCACATGAAAAGCGGCAAAACGTTGACAATGATGCCCTTGGCCAAAAAGGGCGTATGCGTTTTTTCCTGAATATATTCAGGAAAAAACGCATACGCCCTTTTTGGCCAAACAAGCAAGCCTGAAGGGCAAATCAGCGCTACAAAGAAGTCTCGCTTGCCCTCGGTCAAAAGGGCCATGCTGAAAAAAGTGTAAAAACCAGAAAAGCAGGACAGGCCATGGAGACATGGGAGCCTTGCTACGCTGATGGGCGGGATGTAAATTGCCAACAGGCACTCTGGAGAAGTGTACGGTGTGTCCTGAAACAAGTAATAAACACAGCTTAGAGAGCATAGGGCACTTCCACTCATGGGCGTATAAATTGGGAAACCTAAAAATCAACAAGACACAGGCACCCCAAACTTTACGGCTGCTCTGTTTCCAAGAACCTCCACTTCGGTACACCTTCAATATACCAGGAACGAGAAAAATGGATAAACAAATGGTGGTACTTGGCACAATGGAATATCACTCAGCCATGAAATCAATGTCATAAGGCTAGTTAGCAGCATGATGAGTGGATTTAGCGACGATGATTCTAAGTGAAATAAGTCACAGAGGAAAAGACACTTATCCTAAGATATCACTTATAGAGGGAATGTCAAAATCGCTACACTTGAACTGAATTACAAAACAGAACAGAGTCACACCTTTAGAAGACACACTATGGCTGCTTAACGGGAAAGGTGAGGTGGTGTGATGCATAAAACAAGGGTTTGAAATTAGCTCAGAGACCGCTCCATAAACCAAATATGTAATAGACAAGGCCTATTCCCTGCTCAGTGAACTGGACTCAACACCCCCTAGTCACCGCACAAGAATATATCTGAATAGTAAGAATCTGAAAACCTATGTATCGATATCTGTCTGCAAGTGAATCAAGAGGGTGTAAAGCGGCATAAACACAGCAGGGAAAAGCAGCCAAGCACCATTCTAAACATAAATTACTTAAAAAAACCCACAAAACAAAGACAGTGAAAGAGAGAGAAATTCTTACAAAATCAGTTCAGGGGCTCTTATGCCACCTGGATCGACCATATCTAGACCCACAGCTCAATGAGACATAAGGCTGGACACTCTTGGGGCTGAGAGGATTGGTGAGGTTGGGTGAGCAAACCCAGATACTTTAAAGTAACACCGCGGGGTACCCACCCCATGGGTCTCAAATCTCCAGATACAAGGGCATCTTCCTACATCAAAACATGCATGGGAAACCCGGAAGACGGTATGCCATGAGATCGGGAAAGGTTTCTAAAACGCACCTCATTTCTCCTCTCCTTTTGCTCGGGTTCGCCATTCCAGCCGCTTGACTAACCATCTTCCTACTTGCAGAATCAGCACCTATAACCTCCTGTTTCGTACAGGTTGCAATTTGTCCTGAGGATGAACGGGAAGACGGGGAACCAACGAGAGACTAGCCCTAGGTGTTGGGCCAGGCACAGGTCACTCCATTTTCCCATCAGGAAGAAGAATGAACCACAGGCTCAGCCTGCCCCCCAGAACCAAAATAGGGCCTGAAGCAATCCTGCGCTTTTGCGGCCAGCTCCCAAAAAAGCGAGTAGAAAAATGGAGCTCAGGGGCACTGCAATTCAGACAAGTGCCGAGTTATAAATGAGAACTCTCGTCCACAAATATATTGAGGGAAGGCAACGAAGAGGATTTGAAAGCAAGGCAGATTTGCAAGCAACAGATTTCAGGAGGTAGATTCGACTCGCCTTTAAAGCACATGAAAAGCGGCAAAACGTTGACAATGATACCCTTGGCCAAAAAGGGCGTATGCGTTTTTTCCTGAATATATTCAGGAAAAAACGCATACGCCCTTTTTGGCCAACCAAGCAAGCCGGAAGGGCAAATCAGCGCTACAAAGAAGTCTCGCTTGCCCTCGGTCAAAAGGGCCATGCTGAACAAACTGTAAAAACCAGAAAAGCAGGACAGGCCATGGAGACATGGGAGCCTTGCTACGCTGATGGGCGGGATGTAAATTGCCAACAGGCACTCTGGAGAAGTGTACGGTGTGTCCTGAAACAAGTAATAAACACAGCTTAGAGAGCATAGGGCACTTCCACTCATGGGCGTATATATTGGGAAAATTAAAAATCAACAAGACACAGGCAACCCAAACTTTACGGCTGCTCTGTTTCCAAGAACCTCCACTTCGGTACACCTTCAATATCCCAGGAAAGAGAAAAATGGATAAACAAATGGTGGTACTTGGCACAATGGAATATCACTCAGCCATGAAATCAATGTCATAAGGCGAGTTAGCAGCATGATGAGTGGATTTAGCGACGATGATTCTAAGTGAAATAAGTCACACAGAAAAAGACACTTATCCTAAGATATCGCTTATAGAGGGAATGTCAAAATCGCTACACTTGAACTGAATTACAAAACAGAACAGAGTCACACCTTTAGAAGACACACTATGGCTGCTTAACGGGAAAGGTGAGGTGGGGTGATGCATAAAACAAGGGTTTGAAATTAGCGCAGAGACCGCTCCATAAGCCAAATATGTAATAGAAAAGGCCTACTCCCTGCTCAGTGAACTGGACTCAACACCCCCTAGTCACCGCACAAGAATATATCTGACTCGTAAGAATCTGAAAACCTATGTATCGATATCTCTCTGCAAGTGAATCAAGAGGGTGTAAAGCGGCATAAACACAGCAGGGAAAAGCAGCCAAGCCCCATTCTAAACATAAATTACTTTAAAAATCCCACAATACAAAGACAGTGAAAGAGAGAGAAATTCTTACAAAATCCGTTCAGGGGCTCTTATGCCACCTGAATCGACCATATCTAGACCCACAGCTCAATGAGACATAAGGCTGGACACTCTTGGGGCTGAGAGGATTGGTGAGGTTGGGTGAGCAAAGGGAGATACTTTAAAGTAACACCGCAGGGTACCCACCCCATGGGTCTCAAATCTCCAGATACAAGGGAATCTTCCTACATCAAAACATGCATTGGAAACCCGGAAGATGGTATGCAATGAGATCGGGAAAGGTTTCTAAAACGCACCTCATTTCTCCTCTCCTTGTGCTCGGGTTCGCCATTCCAGCCGCTTGACTAACCATCTCCCTACTTGGAGAATCAGCACCTATAATCTCCTGTTTCGTACAGGTTGCAATTTGTCCTGAGGATGAACGGGAAGACGGGGAACCAACGAGAGACTAGCCCTAGGTGTTGGGCCAGGCACAGGTCACTCCATTTTCCCATCAGGAAGAAGAATGAACCACAGGCTCTGCCTGCCCCCCAGAACCAAAATAGGGCCTGAAGCAATCCTGCGCTTTTGCGGCCAGCTCCCAAAAAAGCGAGTAGAAAAATGGAGCTCAGGGGCACTGCAATTCAGACAAGTGCCGAGTTATAAATGAGAACTCTCGTCCACAAATATATTGAGGGAAGGCAACGCAGAGGATTTGAAAGCAAGGCAGATTTGCAAGAAACAGATTTCAGGAGGTAGATTCGACTCGCCTTTAAAGCACATGAAAAGCGGCAAAACGTTGACAATGATGCCCTTGGCCAAAAAGGGCGTATGCGTTTTTTCCTGAATATATTCAGGAAAAAACGCATACGCCCTTTTTGGCCAACCAAGCAAGCCGGAAGGGCAAATCAGCACTACAAAGAAGTCTCGCTTGCCCTCGGTCAAAAGGGCCATGCTGAAGAAAGTGTAAAAACCAGAAAAGCAGGACAGGCCATGGAGACATGGGAGCCTTGCTACGCTGATGGGCGGGATGTAAATTGCCAACAGGCACTCTGGAGAAGTGTACGGTGTGTCCTGAAACAAGTAATAAACACAGCTTAGAGAGCATAGGGCACTTCCACTCATGGGCGTATAAATTGGGAAAACTAAAAATCAACAAGACACAGGCACCCCAAACTTTACGGCTGCTCTGTTTCCAAGAACCTCCACTTCGGTACACCTTCAATATACCAGGAAAGAGAAAAATGGATAAACAAATGGTGGTACTTGGCACAATGGAATATCACTCAGCCATGAAATCATTGTCATAAGGCTAGTTAGCAGCATGATGAGTGGATTTAGCGACGATGATTCTAAGTGAAATAAGTCACAGAGGAAAAGACACTTATCCTAAGATATCACTTATAGAGGGAATGTCAAAATCGCTACACTTGAACTGAATTACAAAACAGAACAGAGTCACACCTTTAGAAGACACACTATGGCTGCTTAACGGGAAAGGTGAGGTGGGGTGATGCATAAAACAAGGGTTTGAAATTAGCTCAGAGACCGCTCCATAAACCAAATATGTAATAGACAAGGCCTATTCCCTGCTCAGTGAACTGGACTCAACACCCCCTAGTCACCGCACAAGAATATATCTGAATAGTAAGAATCTGAAAACCTATGTATCGATATCTCTCTGCAAGTGAATCAAGAGGGTGTAAAGCGGCATAAACACAGCAGGGAAAAGCAGCCAAGCACCATTCTAAACATAAATTACTTTAAAAAACCCACAAAACAAAGACAGTGAAAGAGAGAGAAATTCTTACAAAATCAGTTCAGGGGCTCTTATGCCACCTGGATCGACCATATCTAGAACCACAGCTCAATGAGACATAAGGCTGGACACTCTTGGGGCTGAGAGGATTGGTGAGGTTGGGTGAGCAAACCCAGATACTTTAAAGTAACACCGCGGGGTACCCACCCCATGGGTCTCAAATCTCCAGATACAAGGGCATCTTCCTACATCAAAACATGCATTGGAAACCCGGAAGATGGTATGCCATGAGATCGGGAAAGGTTTCTAAAACTCACCTCATTTCTCCTCTCCTTGTGCTCGGGTTCGCCATTCCAGCCGCTTGACTAACCATCTCCCTACTTGGAGAATCAGCACCTATAACCTCCTGTTTCGTACAGGTTGCAATTTGTCCTGAGGATGAACGGGAAGACGGGGAACCAACGAGAGACTAGCCCTAGGTGTTGGGCCAGGCACAGGTCACTCCATTTTCCCATCAGGAAGAAGAATGAACCACAGGCTCAGCCTGCCCCCCAGAACCAAAATAGGGCCTGAAGCAACCCTGCGCTTTTGCGGCCAGCTCCCAAAAAAGCGAGGAGACAAATGGAGCTCAGGGGCACTGCAATTCAGACAAGTGCCGAGTTATACATGAGAACTCACGTCGACAAATATATTGAGGGAAGGCAACGCAGAGGATTTGAAAGCAAGGCTGATTTGCAAGAAACAGATTTCAGGAGGTAGATTCGACTCGCCTTTAAAGCACATGAAAAGCGGCAAAACGTTGACAATGATGCCCTTGGCCAAAAAGGGCGTATGCGTTTTTTCCTGAATATATTCAGGAAAAAACGCATACGCCCTTTTTGGCCAAACAAGCAAGCCTGAAGGGCAAATCAGCGCTACAAAGAAGTCTCGCTTGCCCTCGGTCAAAAGGGCCATGCTGAAAAAAGTGTAAAAACCAGAAAAGCAGGACAGGCCATGGAGACATGGGAGCCTTGCTACGCTGATGGGCGGGATGTAAATTGCCAACAGGCACTCTGGAGAAGTGTACGGTGTGTCCTGAAACAAGTAATAAACACAGCTTAGAGAGCATAGGGCACTTCCACTCATGGGCGTATAAATTGGGAAAACTAAAAATCAACAAGACACAGGCACCCCAAACTTTACGGTTGCTCTGTTTCCAAGAACCTCCACTTCGGTACACCTTCAATATACCAGGAACGAGAAAAATGGATAAACAAATGGTGGTACTTGGCACAATGGAATATCACTCAGCCATGAAATCAATGTCATAAGGCTAGTTAGCAGCATGATGAGTGGATTTAGCGACGATGATTCTAAGTGAAATAAGTCACAGAGGAAAAGACACTTATCCTAAGATATCACTTATAGAGGGAATGTCAAAATCGCTACACTTGAACTGAATTACAAAACAGAACAGAGTCACACCTTTAGAAGACACACTATGGCTGCTTAACGGGAAAGGTGAGGTGGGGTGTTGCATAAAACAAGGGTTTGAAATCAGCGCAGAGACCGCTCCATAAGCCAAATATGTAATAGAGAAGGCCTACTCCCTGCTCAGTGAACTGGACTCAACACCCCCTAGTCACCGCACAAGAATATATCTGACTCGTAAGAATCTGAAAACCCATGTATCGATATCTCTCTGCAAGTGAATCAAGAGGGTGTAAAGCGGCATAAACACAGCAGGGAAAAGCAGCCAAGCACCATTCTAAACATAAATTACTTAAAAAAACCCACAAAACAAAGACAGTGAAAGAGAGAGAAATTCTTACAAAATCCGTTCAGGGGCTCTTATGCCACCTGGATCGACCATATCTAGACCCACAGCTCAATGAGACATAAGGCTGGACACTCTTGGGGCTGAGAGGATTGGTGAGGTTGGGTGAGCAAACCCAGATACTTTAAAGTAACACCGCGGGGTACCCACCCCATGGGTCTGAAATCTCCAGATACAAGGGCATCTTCCTACATCAAAACATGCATGGGAAACCCGGAAGACGGTATGCCATGAGATCGGGAAAGGTTTCTAAAACGCACCTCATTTCTCCTCTCCTTTTGCTCGGGTTCGCCATTCCAGCCGCTTGACTAACCATCTCCCTACTTGCAGAATCAGCACCTATAACCTCCTGTTTCGTACAGGTTGCAATTTGTCCTGAGGATGAACGGGAAGACGGGGAACCAACGAGAGACTAGCCCTAGGTGTTGGGCCAGGCACAGGTCACTCCATTTTCCCATCAGGAAGAAGAATGAACCACAGGCTCAGCCTGCCCCCCAGAACCAAAATAGGGCCTGAAGCAATCCTGCGCTTTTGCGGCCAGCTCCCAAAAAAGCGAGTAGAAAAATGGAGCTCAGGGGCACTGCAATTCAGACAAGTGCCGAGTTATAAATGAGAACTCTCGTCCACAAATATATTGAGGGAAGGCAACGAAGAGGATTTGAAAGCAAGGCAGATTTGCAAGAAACAGATTTCAGGAGGTAGATTCGACTCGCCTTTAAAGCACATGAAAAGCGGCAAAACGTTGACAATGATACCCTTGGCCAAAAAGGGCGTATGCGTTTTTTCCTGAATATATTCAGGAAAAAACGCATACGCCCTTTTTGGCCAACCAAGCAAGCCGGAAGGGCAAATCAGCGCTACAAAGAAGTCTCGCTTGCCCTCGGTCAAAAGGGCCATGCTGAACAAACTGTAAAAACCAGAAAAGCAGGACAGGCCATGGAGACATGGGAGCCTTGCTACGCTGATGGGCGGGATGTAAATTGCCAACAGGCACTCTGGAGAAGTGTACGGTGTGTCCTGAAACAAGTAATAAACACAGCTTAGAGAGCATAGGGCACTTCCACTCATGGGCGTATATATTGGGAAAACTAAAAATCAACAAGACACAGGCAACCCAAACTTTACGGCTGCTCTGTTTCCAAGAACCTCCACTTCGGTACACCTTCAATATCCGAGGAAAGAGAAAAATGGATAAACAAATGGTGGTACTTGGCACAATGGAATATCACTCAGCCATGAAATCAATGTCATAAGGCGAGTTAGCAGCATGATGAGTGGATTTAGCGACGATGATTCTAAGTGAAATAAGTCACACAGAAAAAGACACTTATCCTAAGATATCGCTTATAGAGGGAATGTCAAAATCGCTACACTTGAACTGAATTACAAAACAGAACAGAGTCACACCTTTAGAAGACACACTATGGCTGCTTAACGGGAAAGGTGAGGTGGGGTGATGCACAAAACAAGGGTTTGAAATTAGCGCAGAGACCGCAACATAAGCCAAATATGTAATAGAAAAGGCCTACTCCCTGCTCAGTGAACTGGACTCAACACCCCCTAGTCACCGCACAAGAATATATCTGACTCGTAAGAATCTGAAAACCTATGTATCGATATCTCTCTGCAAGTGAATCAAGAGGGTGTAAAGCGGCATAAACACAGCAGGGAAAAGCAGCCAAGCCCCATTCTAAACATAAATTACTTTAAAAATCCCACAATACAAAGACAGTGAAAGAGAGAGAAATTCTTACAAAATCCGTTCAGGGGCTCTTATGCCACCTGGATCGACCATATCTAGACCCACAGCTCAATGAGACATAAGGCTGGACACTCTTGGGGCTGAGAGGATTGGTGAGGTTGGGTGAGCAAAGGGAGATACTTTAAAGTAACACCGCGGGGTACCCACCCCATGGGTCTCAAATCTCCAGATACAAGGGCATCTTCCTACATCAAAACATGCATGGGAAACCCGGAAGATGGTATGCAATGAGATCGGGAAAGGTTTCTAAAACGCACCTCATTTCTCCTCTCCTTGTGCTCGGGTTCGCCATTCCTGCCGCTTGACTAACCGTCTCCCTACTTGGAGAATCAGCACCTATAACCTCCTGTTTCGTACAGGTTGCAATTTGTCCTGAGGATGAACGGGAAGACGGGGAACCAACGAGAGACTAGCCCTAGGTGTTGGGCCAGGCACAGGTCACTCCATTTTCCCATCAGGAAGAAGAATGAACCACAGGCTCAGCCTGCCCCCCAGAACCAAAATAGGGCCTGAAGCAATCCTGCGCTTTTGCGGCCAGCTCCCAAAAAAGCGAGTAGAAAAATGGAGCTCAGGGGCACTGCAATTCAGACAAGTGCCGAGTTATAAATGAGAACTCTCGTCCACAAATATATTGAGGGAAGGCAACGCAGAGGATTTGAAAGCAAGGCAGATTTGCAAGAAACAGATTTCAGGAGGTAGATTCGACTCGCCTTTAAAGCACATGAAAAGCGGCAAAACGTTGACAATGATGCCCTTGGCCAAAAAGGGCGTATGCGTTTTTTCCTGAATATATTCAGGAAAAAACGCATACGCCCTTTTTGGCCAACCAAGCAAGCCGGAAGGGCAAATCAGCACTACAAAGAAGTCTCGCTTGCCCTCGGTCAAAAGGGCCATGCTGAAGAAAGTGTAAAAACCAGAAAAGCAGGACAGGCCATGGAGACATGGGAGCCTTGCTACGCTGATGGGCGGGATGTAAATTGCCAACAGGCACTCTGGAGAAGTGTACGGTGTGTCCTGAAACAAGTAATAAACACAGCTTAGAGAGCATAGGGCACTTCCACTCATGGGCGTATAAATTGGGAAAACTAAAAATCAACAAGACACAGGCACCCCAAACTTTACGGCTGCTCTGTTTCCAAGAACCTCCACTTCGGTACACCTTCAATATACCAGGAAAGAGAAAAATGGATAAACAAATGGTGGTACTTGGCACAATGGAATATCACTCAGCCATGAAATCATTGTCATAAGGCTAGTTAGCAGCATGATGAGTGGATTTAGCGACGATGATTCTAAGTGAAATAAGTCACAGAGGAAAAGACACTTATCCTAAGATATCACTTATAGAGGGAATGTCAAAATCGCTACACTTGAACTGAATTACAAAACAGAACAGAGTCACACCTTTAGAAGACACACTATGGCTGCTTAACGGGAAAGGTGAGGTGGGGTGATGCATAAAACAAGGGTTTGAAATTAGCTCAGAGACCGCTCCATAAACCAAATATGTAATAGACAAGGCCTATTCCCTGCTCAGTGAACTGGACTCAACACCCCCTAGTCACCGCACAAGAATATATCTGAATAGTAAGAATCTGAAAACCTATGTATCGATATCTCTCTGCAAGTGAATCAAGAGGGTGTAAAGCGGCATAAACACAGCAGGGAAAAGCAGCCAAGCACCATTCTAAACATAAATTACTTAAAAAAACCCACAAAACAAAGACAGTGAAAGAGAGAGAAATTCTTACAAAATCAGTTCAGGGGCTCTTATGCCACCTGGATCGACCATATCTAGAACCACAGCTCAATGAGACATAAGGCTGGACACTCTTGGGGCTGAGAGGATTGGTGAGGTTGGGTGAGCAAACCCAGATACTTTAAAGTAACACCGCGGGGTACCCACCCCATGGGTCTCAAATCTCCAGATACAAGGGCATCTTCCTACATCAAAACATGCATTGGAAACCCGGAAGATGGTATGCCATGAGATCGGGAAAGGTTTCTAAAACGCACCTCATTTCTCCTCTCCTTGTGCTCGGGTTCGCCATTCCAGCCGCTTGACTAACCATCTCCCTACTTGGAGAATCAGCACCTATAACCTCCTGTTTCGTACAGGTTGCAATTTGTCCTGAGGATGAACGGGAAGACGGGGAACCAACGAGAGACTAGCCCTAGGTGTTGGGCCAGGCACAGGTCACTCCATTTTCCCATCAGGAAGAAGAATGAACCACAGGCTCAGCCTGCCCCCCAGAACCAAAATAGGGCCTGAAGCAATCCTGCGCTTTTGCGGCCAGCTCCCAAAAAAGCGAGGAGACAAATGGAGCTCAGGGGCACTGCAATTCAGACAAGTGCCGAGTTATACATGAGAACTCTCGTCGACAAATATATTGAGGGAAGGCAACGCAGAGGTTTTGAAAGCAAGGCTGATTTGCAAGAAACAGATTTCAGGAGGTAGATTCGACTCGCCTTTAAAGCACATGAAAAGCGGCAAAACGTTGACAATGATGCCCTTGGCCAAAAAGGGCGTATGCGTTTTTTCCTGAATATATTCAGGAAAAAACGCATACGCCCTTTTTGGCCAAACAAGCAAGCCTGAAGAGCAAATCAGCACTACAAAGAAGTCTCGCTTGCCCTCGGTCAAAAGGGCCATGCTGAAAAAAGTGTAAAAACCAGAAAAGCAGGACAGGCCATGGAGACATGGGAGCCTTGCTACGCTGATGGGCGGGATGTAAATTGCCAACAGGCACTCTGGAGAAGTGTACGGTGTGTCCTGAATCAAGTAATAAACACAGCTTAGAGAGCATAGGGCACTTCCACTCATGGGCGTATAAATTGGGAAAACTAAAAATCAACAAGACACAGGCACCCCAAACTTTACGGCTGCTCTGTTTCCAAGAACCTCCACTTCGGTACACCTTCAATATACCAGGAACGAGAAAAATGGATAAACAAATGGTGGTACTTGGCACAATGGAATATCACTCAGCCATGAAATCAATGTCATAAGGCTAGTTAGCAGCATGATGAGTGGATTTAGCGACGATGATTCTAAGTGAAATAAGTCACAGAGGAAAAGACACTTATCCTAAGATATCACTTATAGAGGGAATGTCAAAATCGCTACACTTGAACTGAATTACAAAACAGAACAGAGTCACACCTTTAGAAGACACACTATGGCTGCTTAACGGGAAAGGTGAGGTGGGGTGATGCATAAAACAAGGGTTTGAAATCAGCGCAGAGACCGCTCCATAAGCCAAATATGTAATAGAGAAGGCCTACTCCCTGCTCAGTGAACTGGACTCAACACCCCCTAGTCACCGCACAAGAATATATCTGACTCGTAAGGATCTGAAAACCCATGTATCGATATCTCTCTGCAAGTGAATCAAGAGGGTGTAAAGCGTCATAAACACAGCAGGGAAAAGCAGCCAAGCCCCATTCTAAACATAAATTACTTTAAAAATCCCACAATACAAAGACAGTGAAAGAGAGAGAAATTCTTACAAAATCCGTTCAGGGGCTCTTATGCCACCTGGATCGACCATATCTAGACCCACAGCTCAATGAGACATAAGGCTGGACACTCTTGGGGCTGAGAGGATTGGTGAGGTTGGGTGAGCAAAGGGAGATACTTTAAAGTAACACCGCGGGGTACCCACCCCATGGGTCTCAAATCTCCAGATACAAGGGCATCTTCCTACATCAAAACATGCATGGGAAACCCGGAAGATGGTATGCAATGAGATCGGGAAAGGTTTCTAAAACGCACCTCATTTCTCCTCTCCTTGTGCTCGGGTTCGCCATTCCAGCCGCTTGACTAACCATCTCCCTACTTGGAGAATCAGCACCTATAACCTCCTGTTTCGTACAGGTTGCAATTTGTCCTGAGGATGAACGGGAAGACGGGGAACCAACGAGAGACTAGCCCTAGGTGTTGGGACAGGCACAGGTCACTCCATTTTCCCATCAGGAAGAAGAATGAACCACAGGCTCAGCCTGCCCCCCAGAACCAAAATAGGGCCTGAAGCAATCCTGCGCTTTTGCGGCCAGCTCCCAAAAAAGCGAGTAGAAAAATGGAGCTCAGGGGCACTGCAATTCAGACAAGTGCCGAGTTATAAATGAGAACTCTCGTCCACAAATATATTGAGGGAAGGCAACGCAGAGGATTTGAAAGCAAGGCAGATTTGCAAGAAACAGATTTCAGGAGGTAGATTCGACTCGCCTTTAAAGCACATGAAAAGCGGCAAAACGTTGACAATGATGCCCTTGGCCAAAAAGGGCGTATGCGTTTTTTCCTGAATATATTCAGGAAAAAACGCATACGCCCTTTTTGGCCAACCAAGCAAGCCGGAAGGGCAAATCAGCACTACAAAGAAGTCTCGCTTGCCCTCGGTCAAAAGGGCCATGCTGAAGAAAGTGTAAAAACCAGAAAAGCAGGACAGGCCATGGAGACATGGGAGCCTTGCTACGCTGATGGGCGGGATGTAAATTGCCAACAGGCACTCTGGAGAAGTGTACGGTGTGTCCTGAAACAAGTAATAAACACAGCTTAGAGAGCATAGGGCACTTCCACTCATGGGCGTATAAATTGGGAAAACTAAAAATCAACAAGACACAGGCACCCCAAACTTTACGGCTGCTCTGTTTCCAAGAACCTCCACTTCGGTACACCTTCAATATACCAGGAAAGAGAAAAATGGATAAACAAATGGTGGTACTTGGCACAATGGAATATCACTCAGCCATGAAATCAATGTCATAAGGCTAGTTAGCAGCATGATGAGTGGATTTAGCGACGATGATTCTAAGTGAAATAAGTCACAGAGGAAAAGACACTTATCCTAAGATATCACTTATAGAGGGAATGTCAAAATCGCTACACTTGAACTGAATTACAAAACAGAACAGAGTCACACCTTTAGAAGACACACTATGGCTGCTTAACGGGAAAGGTGAGGTGGGGTGATGCATAAAACAAGGGTTTGAAATTAGCTCAGAGACCGCTCCATAAACCAAATATGTAATAGACAAGGCCTATTCCCTGCTCAGTGAACTGGACTCAACACCCCCTAGTCACCGCACAAGAATATATCTGAATAGTAAGAATCTGAAAACCTATGTATCGATATCTCTCTGCAAGTGAATCAAGAGGGTGTAAAGCGGCATAAACACAGCAGGGAAAAGCAGCCAAGCACCATTCTAAACATAAATTACTTAAAAAATCCCACAAAACAAAGACAGTGAAAGAGAGAGAAATTCTTACAAAATCAGTTCAGGGGCTCTTATGCCACCTGGATCGACCATATCTAGACCCACAGCTCAATGAGACATAAGGCTGGACACTCTTGGGGCTGAGAGGATTGGTGAGGTTGGGTGAGCAAACCCAGATACTTTAAAGTAACACCGCGGGGTACCCACCCCATGGGTCTCAAATCTCCAGATACAAGGGCATCTTCCTACATCAAAACATGCATTGGAAACCGGGAAGATGGTATGCCATGAGATCGGGAAAGGTTTCTAAAACGCACCTCATTTCTCCTCTCCTTGTGCTCGGGTTCGCCATTCCAGCCGCTTGACTAACCATCTCCCTACTTGGAGAATCAGCACCTATAACCTCCTGTTTCGTACAGGTTGCAATTTGTCCTGAGGATGAACGGGAAGACGGGGAACCAACGAGAGACTAGCCCTAGGTGTTGGGCCAGGCACAGGTCACTCCATTTTCCCATCAGGAAGAAGAATGAACCACAGGCTCAGCCTGCCCCCCAGAACCAAAATAGGGCCTGAAGCAATCCTGCGCTTTTGCGGCCAGCTCCCAAAAAAGCGAGGAGACAAATGGAGCTCAGGGGCACTGCAATTCAGACAAGTGCCGAGTTATACATGAGAACTCTCGTCGACAAATATATTGAGGGAAGGCAACGCAGAGGTTTTGAAAGCAAGGCTGATTTGCAAGAAACAGATTTCAGGAGGTAGATTCGACTCGCCTTTAAAGCACATGAAAAGCGGCAAAACGTTGACAATGATGCCCTTGGCCAAAAAGGGCGTATGCGTTTTTTCCTGAATATATTCAGGAAAAAACGCATACGCCCTTTTTGGCCAAACAAGCAAGCCTGAAGGGCAAATCAGCGCTACAAAGAAGTCTCGCTTGCCCTCGGTCAAAAGGGCCATGCTGAAAAAAGTGTAAAAACCAGAAAAGCAGGACAGGCCATGGAGACATGGGAGCCTTGCTACGCTGATGGGCGGGATGTAAATTGCCAACAGGCACTCTGGAGAAGTGTACGGTGTGTCCTGAATCAAGTAATAAACACAGCTTAGAGAGCATAGGGCACTTCCACTCATGGGCGTATAAATTGGGAAAACTAAAAATCAACAAGACACAGGCACCCCAAACTTTACGGCTGCTCTGTTTCCAAGAACCTCCACTTCGGTACACCTTCAATATACCAGGAAAGAGAAAAATGGATAAACAAATGGTGGTACTTGGCACAATGGAATATCACTCAGCCATGAAATCAATGTCATAAGGCTAGTTAGCAGCATGATGAGTGGATTTAGCGACGATGATTCTAAGTGAAATAAGTCACAGAGGAAAAGACACTTATCCTAAGATATCACTTATAGAGGGAATGTCAAAATCGCTACACTTGAACTGAATTACAAAACAGAACAGAGTCACACCTTTAGAAGACACACTATGGCTGCTTAACGGGAAAGGTGAGGTGGGGTGATGCATAAAACAAGGGTTTGAAATCAGCGCAGAGACCGCTCCATAAGCCAAATATGTAATAGAGAAGGCCTACTCCCTGCTCAGTGAACTGGACTCAACACCCCCTAGTCACCGCACAAGAATATATCTGAATAGTAAGAATCTGAAAACCTATGTATCGATATCTCTCTGCAAGTGAATCAAGAGGGTGTAAAGCGGCATAAACACAGCAGGGAAAAGCAGCCAAGCACCATTCTAAACATAAATTACTTAAAAAATCCCACAAAACAAAGACAGTGAAAGAGAGAGAAATTCTTACAAAATCAGTTCAGGGGCTCTTATGCCACCTGGATCGACCATATCTAGACCCACAGCTCAATGAGACATAAGGCTGGACACTCTTGGGGCTGAGAGGATTGGTGAGGTTGGGTGAGCAAACCCAGATACTTTAAAGTAACACCGCGGGGTACCCACCCCATGGGTCTCAAATCTCCAGATACAAGGGCATCTTCCTACATCAAAACATGCATTGGAAACCGGGAAGATGGTATGCCATGAGATCGGGAAAGGTTTATAAAACGCACCTCATTTCTCCTCTCCTTGTGCTCGGGTTCGCCATTCCAGCCGCTTGACTAACCATCTCCCTACTTGGAGAATCAGCACCTATAACCTCCTGTTTCGTACAGGTTGCAATTTGTCCTGAGGATGAACGGGATGACGGGGAACCAACGAGAGACTAGCCCTAGGTGTTGGGCCAGGCACAGGTCACTCCATTTTCCCATCAGGAAGAAGAATGAACCACAGGCTCAGCCTGCCCCCCAGAACCAAAATAGGGCCTGAAGCAATCCTGCGCTTTTGCGGCCAGCTCCCAAAAAAGCGAGTAGAAAAATGGAGCTCAGGGGCACTGCAATTCAGACAAGTGCCGAGTTATACATGAGAACTCTCGTCCACAAATATATTGAGGGAAGGCAACGAAGAGGATTTGAAAGCAAGGCTGATTTGCAAGACACAGATTTCAGGAGGTAGATTCGACTCGCCTTTAAAGCACATGAAAAGCGGCAAAACGTTGACAATGATGACCTTGGCCAAAAAGGGCGTATGCGTTTTTTCCTGAATATATTCAGGAAAAAACGCATACGCCCTTTTTGGCCAACCAAGCAAGCCGGAAGGGCAAATCAGCGCTACAAAGAAGTCTCGCTTGCCCTCGGTCAAAAGGGCCATGCTGAACAAAGTGTAAAAACCAGAAAAGCAGGACAGGCCATGGAGACATGGGAGCCTTGCTACGCTGATGGGCGGGATGTAAATTGCCAACAGGCACTCTGGAGAAGTGTACGGTGTGTCCTGAAACAAGTAATAAACACAGCTTAGAGAGCATAGGGCACTTCCACTCATGGGCGTATAAATTGGGAAAACTAAAAATCAACAAGACACAGGCAACCCAAACTTTACGGCTGCTCTGTTTCCAAGAACCTCCACTTCGGTACACCTTCAATATCCCAGGAAAGAGAAAAATGGATAAACAAATGGTGGTACTTGGCACAATGGAATATCACTCAGCCATGAAATCAATGTCATAAGGCGAGTTAGCAGCATGATGAGTGGATTTAGCGACGATGATTCTAAGTGAAATAAGTCACACAGAAAAAGACACTTATCCTAAGATATCGCTTATAGAGGGAATGTCAAAATCGCTACACTTGAACTGAATTACAAAACAGAACATAGTCACACCTTTAGAAGACACACTATGGCTGCTTAACGGGAAAGGTGAGGTGGGGTGATGCATAAAACAAGGGTTTGAAATTAGCGCAGAGACCGCTCCATAAGCCAAATATGTAATAGAGAAGGCCTACTCCCTGCTCAGTGAACTGGACTCAACACACCCTAGTCACCGCACAAGAATATATCTGACTAGTAAGAATCTGAAAACCTATGTATCGATATCTCTCTGCAAGTGAATCAAGAGGGTGTAAAGCGGCAAAAACACAGCAGGGAAAAGCAGCCAAGCCCCATTCTAAACATAAATTACTTAAAAAAACCCACAAAACAAAGACAGTGAAAGAGGGAGAAATTCTTACAAAATCCATTCAGGGGCTCTTATGCCAACTGGATCGACCATATCTAGACCCACAGCTCAATGAGACATAAGGCTGGACACTCTTGGGGCTGAGAGGATTGGTGAGGTTGGGTGAGCAAACCCAGATACTTTAAAGTAACACCGCGGGGTACCCACCCCATGGGTCTCAAATCTCCAGATACAAGGGCATCTTCCTACATCAAAACATGCATGGGAAACCCGGAAGATGGTATGCCATGAGATCGGGAAAGGTTTCTAAAACGCACCTCATTTCTCCTCTCCTTGTGCTCGGGTTCGCCATTCCAGCCGCTTGACTAACCATCTCCCTACTTGGAGAATCAGCACCTATAACCTCCTGTTTCGTACAGGTTGCAATTTGTCCTGAGGATGAACGGGAAGACGGGGAACCAACGAGAGACTAGCCCTAGGTGTTGGGCCAGGCACAGGTCACTCCATTTTCCCATCAGGAAGAAGAATGAACCACAGGCTCAGCCTGCCCCCCAGAACCAAAATAGGGCCTGAAGCAATCCTGCGCTTTTGCGGCCAGCTCCCAAAAAGCGAGTAGAAAAATGGAGCTCAGGGGCACTGCAATTCAGACAAGTGCCGAGTTATAAATGAGAACTCTCGTCCACAAATATATTGAGGGAAGGCAACGCAGAGGATTTGAAAGCAAGGCAGATTTGCAAGAAACAGATTTCAGGAGGTAGATTCGACTCGCCTTTAAAGCACATGAAAAGCGGCAAAACGTTGACAATGATGCCCTTGGCCAAAAAGGGCGTATGCGTTTTTTCCTGAATATATTCAGGAAAAAACGCATACGCCCTTTTTGGCCAACCAAGCAAGCCGGAAGGGCAAATCAGCGCTACAAAGAAGTCTCGCTTGCCCTCGGTCAAAAGGGCCATGCTGAACAAAGTGTAAAAACCAGAAAAGCAGGACAGGCCATGGAGACATGGGAGCCTTGCTACGCTGATGGGCGGGATGTAAATTGCCAACAGGCACTCTGGAGAAGTGTACGGTGTGTCCTGAAACAAGTAATAAACACAGCTTAGAGAGCATAGGGCACTTCCACTCATGGGCGTATAAATTGGGAAAACTAAAAATCAACAAGACACAGGCAACCCAAACTTTACGGCTGCTCTGTTTCCAAGAACCTCCACTTCGGTACACCTTCAATATCCCAGGAAAGAGAAAAATGGATAAACAAATGGTGGTACTTGGCACAATGGAATATCACTCAGCCATGAAATCAATGTCATAAGGCGAGTTAGCAGCATGATGAGTGGATTTAGCGACGATGATTCTAAGTGAAATAAGTCACACAGAAAAAGACACTTATCCTAAGATATCGCTTATAGAGGGAATGTCAAAATCGCTACACTTGAACTGAATTACAAAACAGAACAGAGTCACACCTTTAGAAGACACACTATGGCTGCTTAACGGGAAAGGTGAGGTGGGGTGATGCATAAAACACGGGTTTGAAATCAGCGCAGAGACCGCTCCATAAGCCAAATATGTAATAGAGAAGGCCTACTCCCTGCTCAGTGAACTGGACTCAACACCCCCTAGTCACCGCACAAGAATATATCTGACTAGTAAGAATCTGAAAACCTATGTATCGATATCTCTCTGCAAGTGAATCAAGAGGGTGTAAAGCGGCATAAACACAGCAGGGAAAAGCAGCCAAGCCCCATTCTAAACATAAATTACTTTAAAAATCCCACAATACAAAGACAGTGAAAGAGAGAGAAATTCTTACAAAATCCGTTCAGGGGCTCTTATGCCACCTGGATCGACCATATCTAGACCCACAGCTCAATGAGACATAAGGCTGGACACTCTTGGGGCTGAGAGGATTGGTGAGGTTGGGTGAGCAAACCCAGATACTTTAAAGTTACACCGCGGGGTACCCACCCCATGGGTCTCAAATCTCCAGATACAAGGGCATCTTCCTACATCAAAACATGCATGGGAAACCCGGAAGATGGTATGCCATTAGATCGGGAAAGGTTTCTAAAACGCACCTCATTTCTCCTCTCCTTGTGCTCGGGTTCGCCATTCCAGCCGCTTGACTAACCATCTCCCTACTTGGAGAATCAGCACCTATAACCTCCTGTTTCGTACAGGTTGCAATTTGTCCTGAGGATGAACGGGAAGACAGGGAACCAACGAGAGACTAGCCCTAGGTGTTGGGACAGGCACAGGTCACTCCATTTTCCCATCAGGAAGAAGAATGAACCACAGGCTCAGCCTGCCCCCCAGAACCAAAATAGGGCCTGAAGCAATCCTGCGCTTTTGCGGCCAGCTCCCAAAAAAGCGAGTAGAAAAATGGAGCTCAGGGGCACTGCAATTCAGACAAGTGCCGAGTTATACATGAGAACTCTCGTCCACAAATATATTGAGGGAAGGCAACGCAGAGGATTTGAAAGCAAGGCTGATTTGCAAGACACAGATTTCAGGAGGTAGATTCGACTAGCCTTTAAAGCACATGAAAAGCGGCAAAACGTTGACAATGATGCCCTTGGCCAAAAAGGGCGTATGCATTCTTTCCTGAATATATTCAGGAAAAAACGCATACGCCCTTTTTGGCCAACCAAGCAAGCCGGAAGGGCAAATCAGCGCTACAAAGAAGTCTCGCTTGCCCTCGGTCAAAAGGGCCATGCTGAACAAAGTGTAAAAACCAGAAAAGCAGGACAGGCCATGGAGACATGGGAGCCTTGCTACGCTGATGGGCGGGATGTAAATTGCCAACAGGCACTCTGGAGAAGTGTACGGTGTGTCCTGAAACAAGTAATAAACACAGCTTAGAGAGCATAGGGCACTTCCACTCATGGGCGTATAAATTGGGAAAACTAAAAATCAACAAGACACAGGCAACCCAAACTTTACGGCTGCTCTGTTTCCAAGAACGTCCACTTCGGTACACCTTCAATATCCCAGGAAAGAGAAAAATGGATAAACAAATGGTGGTACTTGGCACAATGGAATATCACTCAGCCATGAAATCAATGTCATAAGGCTAGTTAGCAGCATGATGAGTGGATTTAGCGACGATGATTCTAAGTGAAATAAGTCACACAGAAAAAGACACTTATCCTAAGATATCGCTTAGAGAGGGAATGTCAAAATCGCTACAATTGAACTGAATTACAAAACAGAACAGAGTCACTCCTTTAGAAGACACACTATGGCTGCTTAACGGGAAAGGTGAGGAGGGGTGATGCATAAAACAAGGGTTTGAAATTAGCTCAGAGACCGCTCCATAAGCCAAATATGTAATAGACAAGGCCTACTCCCTGCTCAGTGAACTGGACTCAACACCCCCTAGTCACCGCACAAGAATATATCTGACTAGTAAGAATCTGAAAACCTATGTATCGATATCTCTCTGTAAGTGAATCAAGAGGGTGTAAAGCGGCATAAACACAGCAGGGAAAAGCAGCCAAGCCCCATTCTAAACATAAACTACTTTAAAAAACCCACAAAACAAAGACACTGAAAGAGAAAGAAATTCTTACAAAATCCGTTCAGGGTCTCTGATGCAACCTGGATTGTCCATATCTAGACGCACAGCTGGATGAGACATAACGCTGGACACTCTTGGGACTGAGAGGATTGGTGAGGTTGGGTGAGCAAACGCAGATACTTTAAAGTAATACCGTGCGGTACCCACACCATGGGTCTCAAATCACCAGGTGCAAGGGCATCTTCCTACATCCAAACATGCATGGGAAACCCAGAAGATGGTATGCCGTGAGATCGGGAAAGGTTTCTAAAACGCACCTCATTTCTCCTCTCCTTGTGCGCGGGTTCGCCATTCCAGCCGCTTGACTAACCATCTCCCTACTTGGAGAATCAGCACCTTTAACCTCCTGTTTCGTACAGGTTGCAATTTGTCCTGAGGATGAACGGGAAGACGGGGAACCAACGAGACACTAGCCCTAGGTGTTGGGACAGGCACAGGTCACTCCATTTTCCCATCAGGAAGAAGAATGAACCACAGGCTCAGCCTGCCCCCCAGAACCAAAATAGGGCCTGAAGCAATCCTGCGCATTTGCGGCCAGCTCCCAAAAAAGCGAGTAGACAAATGGAGCTCAGGGGCACTGCAATTCAGAAACTTGCAGAGTTATAAATCATAACTCTCGTCCACAAATATATTGAGGGAAGGCAACGAAGAGGATTTGAAAGCAAGACAGATTTGCAGGAAACAGATTTCAGGAGGTAGATTCGACTCGCCTTTAAAGCACATGAAAAGCGGCAAAACGTTGACAATGATGCCCTTGGCCAAAAAGGGCGTATGCGTTTTTTCCTGAATATATTCAGGAAAAAACGCATACGCCCTTTTTGGCCAACCAAGCAAGCCGGAAGGGCAAATCAGCGCTACAAAGAAGTCTCGCTTGCCCTCGGTCAAAAATGCCATGCTGAAAAAAGTGTAAAAACCAGAAAAGCAGGACAGGCCATGGAGACATGGGAGCCTTGCTACACTGATGGCCGGGATGTAAATTGCCAACAGGCACTCTGGAGAAGTGTACGGTGTGTCCTGAAACAAGTAATAAACACAGCTTAGAGAGCATAGAGCACTTCCACTCATGGGCGTATAAATTGGGAAAAATAAAAATCAACAAAACACAGGCACCCCAAACTTTACGGCTGCTCTGTTTCCAAGAACCTCCACTTCGGTACACCTTCAATATCCCAGGAAAGAGAAAAATGGATAAACAAATGGTGGTACTTGGCACAATGGAATATCACTCATCCATGAAATCAATGTCATAAGGCAAGTTAGCAGCATGATGAGTGGATTTAGCGACGATGATTCTAAGTGAAATAAGTCACACAGAAAAGACACTTATCCTAAGATATCGCTTATAGAGGGAATGTCAAAATCGCTACACTTGAACTGAATTACAAAACAGAACAGAGTCACACCATTAGAAGACACACTATGGCTGCTTAACGGGAAAGGTGAGGTGCTGTGAGGCATAGACCAAGGGTTTGAAATTAGCTCAGAGACCGCTCCATAAGCCAAATATGTAATAGACAAGGCCTACTCCCTGCTCAGTGAACTGGACTCAACATCCCCTAGTCACCGCACAAGAATATATCTGACTAGTAAGAATCTGAAAACCTATGTATCGATATCTCTCTGCAAGTGAATCAAGAGGGTGTAAAGCGGCATAAACACAGCAGGGAAAAGCAGCCAAGACCCATTCTAAACATAAATTACTTTAAAAAACCCACAAAACAAAGACAGTGAAAGAGAGAGAAATTCTGACAAAATCCGTTCAGAGTCTCTGATGCAAACTGGATTGACCATATCTAGACACACAGCTGGATGAGACATAAGGCTGGACACTCTTGGGGCTGAGAGGATTGGTGAGGTTGGGTGAGCAAACCCAGATACTTAAAATAACACCGCAGGGTACACACCCCATGGGTCTCAAATCTCCAGGTACAAGGGCATCTTCCTACATCAAAACATGCATGGGAAACCCAGAACATGGTATGCCGTGAGATCGGGAAAGGTTTCTAAAACGCACCTCATTTCTAATCTCCCTGTGCTCGGGTTCGCCATTCCAGCCACTTGACTAACCATCTCCCTACTTGGAGAATCGGCACCTTTAACCTCCTGTTTCGTACAGGTTGCAATTTGTCCTGAGGATGAATGGGAAGACGGGGAACCAACGAGAGACTAGCCCTAGGTGTTGGGCCAGGCACAGGTCACTCCATTGTCCCATCAGGAGGAAGAATGAACCACAGGCTCAGCCTGCCCCCCAGAACCAAAATAGGGCCTGAAGCAATCCTGCGCTTTTGCGGCCAGCTCCCAAAAAAGCGAGTAGACAAATGGAGCTCAGGGGCACTGCAATTCACAAACGTGCAGAGTTATAAATGAGAACTCTCGTCCACAAATATATTGAGGGAAGGCAACGAAGAGGATTTGAAAGCAAGGCAGATTTGCAGGAAATAGATTTCAGGAGGTAGATTCGACTCGCCTTTAAAGCACATGAAAAGCGGCAAAACGTTGACAATGATGCCCTTGGCCAAAAAGGGCGTATGCTTTTTTTCCTGAATATATTCAGGAAAAAACGCATACGCCCTTTTTGGCCAACCAAGCAAGCCGGAAGGGCAAATCAGTGCTACAAAGAAGTCTCGCTTGCCCTCGGTCAAAAATGCCATGCTGAAAAAAGTGTAAAAACCAGAAAAGCAGGACAGGCCATGGAGACATGGGAGCCTTGCTACACTGATGGCCGGGATGTAAATTGCCAACAGGCACTCTGGAGAAGTGTACGGTGTGTCCTGAAACAAGTAATAAACACAGCTTAGAGAGCATAGGGCATTTCCACTCATGGGCGTAGAAATTGGGAAAACTAAAAATCAACAAAACACAGGCACCCCAAACTTTACGGCTGCTCTGTGTCCAAGAACCTCCACTTCAGTACACCTTCAATATCCCATGAAAGAGAAAAATGGATAAAGAAATGGTGGTACTTGGCACAATGGAATATCACTCAGCCATGAAATCAATGTCATAAGGCTAGTTAGCAGCATGATGAGTGGATTTAGCGACGATGATTCTACGTGAAATAAGTCACACAGAAAAGACACTTATCCTAAGATATCGCTTATAGAGGGAATGTCAAAATCGCTACACTTGAACTGAATTACAAAACAGAACAGAGTCACACCATTAGAAGACACACTATGGCTGCTTAACGGGAAAGGTGAGGTGCGGTGAGGCATAGAAAAAGGGTTTGAAATTAGCTCAGAGAGCGCTCCATAAGCCAAATATGTAATAGACAAGGCCTACTCCCTGCTCAGTGAACTGGACTCAACATCCCGTAGTCACCGCACAAGAATATATCTGACTAGTAAGAATCTGAAAACCTATGTATCGATATCTCTCTGCAAGTGAATCAAGAGGGTGTAAAGCGGCATAAACACAGCAGGGAAAAGCAGCCAAGCCCCATTCTAAACATAAATTACTTTAAAAAACCCACAAAACAAAGACAGTGAAAGAGAGAGAAATTCTTACAAAATCCGTTCAGGGTCTCTGATGCAACCTGGATTGACCATATCTAGACCCACAGCTGGATGAGACATAAGGCTGGACACTCTTGGGGCTGAGAGGATTGGTGAGGTTGGGTGAGCAAACCCAGATACTTAAAATAACACCGCAGGGTACACACCCCATGGGTCTCAAATCTCCAGGTACAAGGGCATCTTCCTACATCAAAACATGCATGGGAAACCCAGAACATGGTATGCCGTGAGATCGGGAAAGGTTTCTAAAACGCACCTCATTTCTCCTCTCCTTGTGCTCGGGTTCGCCATTCCAGCCGCTTGACTAACCATCTCCCTACTTGGAGAATCAACACCTTTAACCTCCTGTTTCGTACAGGTTGCAATTTGTCCTGAGGATGAACGGGAAGACGGGCAACCAACGAGAGACTAGCCCTAGGTTTTGGGACAGGCACAGGTCACTCCATTTTCCCATCAGGAAGAAGAATGAACCATAGGCTCAGCCTGCCCCCGAGAACGAAAATAGGGCCTGAAGCAATCCTGCGCATTTGCGGACAGCTCCCAAAAAAGCGAGTAGACAAATGGAGCTCAGGGGCACTGCAATTCAGAAACTTGCAGAGTTATAAATCATAACTCTCGTCCACAAATATATTGAGGGAGGGCAACGAAGAGGATTTGAAAGCAAGACAGATTTGCAGGAAACAGATTTCAAGAGGTAGATTCGACTCGCCTTTAAAGCACATGAAAAGCGGCAATACGTTGACAATGATGCCCTTGGCCAAAAAGGGCGTATGCGTTTTTTCCTGAATATATTCAGGAAAAACCGCATACGCCCTTTTTGGCCAACCAAGCAAGCCGGAAGGGCAAATCAGCGCTACAACGAAGTATCGCTTGCCCTCGGTCAAAAGGGCCATGCTGAAAAAAGTGTAAAAACCAGAAAAGCAGGACAGGCCATGGAGACATGGGAGCCTTGCTACGCTGATGGGTGGGATGTAAATTGCCAACAGGCACTCTGGAGAAGTGTACGGTGTGTCCTGAAACAAGTAATAAACACAGCTTAAAAAGCATAGGGCACTTCCACTCATGGGCGTATAAATTGGGAAAACTAAAAATCAACAAGACACAGGCACCCCAAACTTTACGGCTGCTCTGTTTCCAAAACCTCCACTTCGGTACACCTTCAATATCCCAGGAAAGAGAAAAATGGATAAACAAATGGTGGTACTTGGCACAATGGAATATCACACAGCCATGAAATCAATGTCATAAGGCTAGTTAGCAGCATGATGAGTGGATTTAGCGACGATGATTCTAAGTGAAATAAGTCACACAGAAAAAGGCACTTATCCTAAGATATCGCTTATAGAGGGAATGTCAAAATCGCTACACTTGAACTGAATTACAAAACAGAACAGAGTCACACCATTAGAAGACACACTATGGCTGCTTAACGGGAAAGGTGAGGTGGGGTGATGCATAAAACAAGGGTTTGAAATTAGCTCAGAGACCGCTCCATAAGCCAAATATGTAATAGACAAGGCCTACTCCCTGCTCAGTGAACTGGACTCAACACCCCCTAGTCACCGCACAAGAATATATCTGACTAGTAAGAATCTGAAAACCTATGTATCGATATCTCTCTGTAAGCGAATCAAGAGGGTGTAAAGCGGCATAAACACAGCAGGGAAAAGCAGCCAAGCCCCATTGTAAACATAAACTACTTTAAAAAACCCACAAAACAAAGACACTGAAAGAGAGAGAAATTCTTACAAAATCCGTTCAGGGTCTCTGATGCAACCTGGATTGTCCATATCTAGACGCACAGCTGGATGAGACATAACGCTGGACACTCTTGGGACTGAGAGGATTGGTGAGGTTGGGTGAGCAAACGCAGATACTTTAAAGTAATACCGTGCGGTACCCACCCCATGGGTCTCAAATCACCAGGTGCAAGGGCATCTTCCTACATCCAAACATGCATGGGAAACCCAGAAGATGGTATGCCGTGAGATCAGGAAAGGTTTCTAAAACGCACCTCATTTCTCCTCTCCTTGTGCTCGGGTTCGCCATTCCAGCCGCTTGACTAACCATCTCCCTACTTGGAGAATCAGCACCTTTAACCTCCTGTTTCGTACAGGTTGCAATTTGTCCTGAGGATGAACGGGAAGACGGGGAACCAACGAGAGACTAGCCCTAGGTGTTGGGACAGGCACAGGTCACTCCATTTTCCCATCAGGAAGAAGAATGAACCACAGGCTCAGCCTGCCCACCAGAACCAAAATAGGGCCTGAAGCAATCCTGCGCATTTGCGGCCAGCTCCCAAAAAAGCGAGTAGACAAATGGAGCTCAGGGGCACTGCAATTCAGAAACTTGCAGAGTTATAAATCATAACTCTCGTCCACAAATATATTGAGGGAAGGCAACGAAGAGGATTTGAAAGCAAGACAGATTTGCAGGAAACAGATTTCAGGAGGTAGATTCGACTCGCCTTTAAAGCACATGAAAAGCGGCAAAACGTTGACAATGATGCCCTTGGCCAAAAAGGGCGTATGCATTCTTTCCTGAATATATTCAGGAAAAAACGCATACGCCCTTTTTGGCCAACCAAGCAAGCCGGAAGGGCAAATCAGTGCTACAAAGAAGTCTCGCTTGCCCTCGGTCAAAAATGCCATGCTGAAAAAAGTGTAAAAACCAGAAAAGCAGGACAGGCCATGGAGACATGGGAGCCTTGCTACACTGATGGCCGGGATGTAAATTGCCAACAGGCACTCTGGAGAAGTGTACGGTGTGTCCTGAAACAAGTAATAAACACAGCTTAGAGAGCATGGGGCACTTCCACTCATGGGCTTATAAATTGGGAAAACTAAAAATCAACAAAACACAGGCACCCCAAACTTTACGGCTGCTCTGTTTCCAAGAACCTCCACTTCAGTACACCTTCAATATCCCAGGAAAGAGAAAAATGGATAAACAAATGGTGGTACTTGGCACAATGGAATATCACTCAGCCATGAAATCAATGTCATAAGGCTAGTTAGCAGCATGATGAGTGGATTTAGCGACGATGATTCTAAGTGAAATAAGTCACACAGAAAAGACACTTATCCTAAGATATCGCTTATAGAGGGAATGTCAAAATCGCTACACTTGAACTGAATTACAAAACAGAACAGAATCACACCATTAGAAGACACACTATGGCTGCTTAACGGGAAAGGTGAGGTGCGGTGAGGCATAGAACAAGGGTTTGAAATTAGCTCAGAGACCGCTCCATAAGCCAAATATGTAATAGACAAGGCGTACTCCCTGCTCAGTGAACTGGACTCAACATCCCCTAGTCACCGCACAAGAATATATCTGACTAGTAAGAATCTGAAAACCTATGTATCGATATCTCTCTGCAAGTGAATCAAGAGGGTGTAAAGCGGCATAAACACAGCAGGGAAAAGCAGCCAAGCCCCATTGTAAACATAAACTACTTAAAAAAACCCACAAAACAAAGACACTGAAAGAGAGAGAAATTCTTACAAAATCCGTTCAGGGTCTCTGATGCAACCTGGATTGACCATATCTAGACGCACAGCTGGATGAGACATAACGCTGGACACTCTTGGGACTGAGAGGATTGGTGAGGTTGGGTGAGCAAACGCAGATACTTTAAAGTAATACCGTGCGGTACCCACCCCATGGGTCTCAAATCACCAGGTGCAAGGGCATCTTCCTACATCCAAACATGCATGGGAAACCCAGAAGATGGTATGCCGTGAGATCGGGAAAGGTTTCTAAAACGCACCTCATTTCTCCTCTCCTTGTGCTCGGGTTCGCCATTCCAGCCGCTTGACTAACCATCTCCCTACTTGGAGAATCAGCACCTTTAACCTCCTGTTTCGTACAGGTTGCAATTTGTCCTGAGGATGAACGGGAAGACGGGGAACCAACGAGAGACTAGCCCTAGGTGTTGGGACAGGCACAGGTCACTCCATTTTTCCATCACGAAGAAGAATGAACCAAAGGCTCAGCCTGCCCCCCAGAACCAGAATAGGGCCTGAAGCAATCCTGCGCTTTTGCGGCCAGCTCCCAAAAAAGCGAGTAGAAAAATGGAGCTCAGGGGCACTGCAATTCACAAACGTGCAGAGTTATAAATGAGAACTCGCATCCACAAATATATTGAGGGAAGGCAACGAAGAGGATTTGAAAGCAAGGCAGATTTGCAGGAAACAGATTTCAGGAGGTAGATTCGACTCGCCTTTAAAGCACATGAAAAGCGGCAAAACGTTGACAATGATGCCCTTGGCCAAAAAGGGCGTATGCGTTTTTTCCTGAATATATTCAGGAGAAAACGCATACGCCCTTTTTGGCCAACCAAGCAAGCCGGAAGGACAAATCAGTGCTACAAAGAAGTCTCGCTTGCCCTCGGTCAAAAGGGCCATGCTGAAAAAAGTGTAAAAACCAGAAAAGCAGGACAGGCCATGGAGACATGGGAGCCTTGCTACGCTGATGGGCGGGATGTAAATTGCCAACAGGCACTCTGGAGAAGTGTACGGTGTGTCCTGAAACAAGTAATAAACACAGCTTAGAGAGCATAGGGCACTTCCACTCATGGGCGTATAAATTGGGAAAACTAAAAATCAACAAGACACAGGCACCCCAAATTTTACGGCTGCTCTGTTTCCAAGAACCTCCACTTCGGTACACCTTCAATATCCCAGGAAAGAGAAAAATGGATAAACAAATGGTGGTACTTGGCACAATGGAATATCACTCAGCCATGAAATCAATGTCATAAGGCTAGTTAGCAGCATGATGAGTGGATTTAGCGATGATGATTCTAAGTGAAATAAGTCACACAGAAAAAGACACTTATCCTAAGATATCGCTTAGAGAGGGAATGTCAAAATCGCTACACTTGAACTGAATTACAAAACAGAACAGAGTCACACCTTTAGAAGACACACTATGGCTGCTTAACGCGAAAGGTGAGGTGGGGTGATGCATAAAACTAGGGTTAGAAATTAGCTCAGACACCGTTCCATAAGCCAAATATGTAATAGACAAGGTCTACTCCCTGTTCAGTGAACTGGACTCAACACACCCTAGTCACCGCACAAGAATATATCTGACTAGTAAGAATGTGAAAACCTATGTATCAATATCTCTCTGCAAGTGAATCAAGAGGGTGTAAAGCGGCATAAACACAGCAGGGAAAAGCAGCCAAGACCCATTCTAAACATAAATTACTTTAAAAAACCCACAAAACAAAGACAGTGAAAGAGAGAGAAATTCTGAAAAAATCAGTTCAGGGGCTCTTATGCCACCTGGATTAACCATATCTAGACCCACAGCTGGATGAGACATAAGGCTGGACACTCTTGGGGCTGAGAGGATTGGTGAGGTTGGGTGAGCAAACGCAGATACTTTAAAGTAATACCGCAGGGTACCCACCCCATGGGTCTCAAATCTCCAGGTACAAGGGCATCTTCCTACATCAAAACATGCATGGGAAACCCAGAAGATGGTATGCCATGAGATGGGGAAAGGCTTCTAAAACGCACGTCATTTCTCCTCTCGTTGTGCTCGGGTTCGCCATTGCAGCCGCTTGACTAACCATCTCCCTACTTAGAGAATCGGCACCTTTAACCTCCTGTTTCGTACAGGTTGCAATTTGTCCTGAGGATGAACGGGAAGACGGGCAACCAAAGAGAGACTAGCCCTAGGTGTTGGGACAGGCACAGGTCACTCCATTTTCCCATCAGGAAGAAGAATGAACCACAGGCTCAGCCTGCCCCCCAGAACCAAAATAGGGCCTGAAGCAATCCTGCGCTTTTGCGGCCAGCTCCCAAAAAAGCGAGTAGACAAATGGAGCTCAGGGGCACTGCAATTCACAAACGTGCAGAGTTATACATGAGAACTCTCATCCACAAATATATTGAGGGAAGGCAAAGAAGAGGATTTGAAAGCAAGGCAGATTTGCAGGAAACAGATTTCAGGAGGTAGATTCGACTCGCCTTTAAAGCACATGAAAAGCGGCAAAACGTTGACAATGATGCCCTTGGCCAAAAAGGGTGTATGCGTTTTTTCCTGAATATATCCAGGAAAAAAGCATACGCCCTTTTTGGCCAACCAAGCAAGCCGGAAGGGCAAATCAGCGCTACAAAGAAGTCTCGCTTGCCCTCGGTCAAAAGGGTCATGCTGAAAAAAGTGTAAAAACCAGAAAAGCAGGACAGGCCATGGAGACATGGGAGACTTGCTAAACTGATGGGCGGGATGTAAATTGCCAACAGGCACTCTGGAGAAGTGTACGGTGTGTCCTGAAACAAATAATAAACACAGCTTAGAGAGCATAGGAAACTTCCACTCATGGGCGTATAAATCGGGAAAACTAAAACTCAACAAGACACAGGCACCCCAAACTTTACGGCTGCTCTGTTTCCAAGAACCTCCACTTCGGTACACCTTCAATATCCCAGGAAAGAGAAAAATGGATAAAGAAATGGTGGTACTTGGCACAATGGAATATCACTCAGCCATGAAATCAATGTCATAAGGCTAGTTAGCAGCATGATGAGTGGATTTAGCGACGATGATTCTAAGTGAAATAAGTCACACAGAAAAAGACACTTATCCTAAGATATCGCTTATAGAGGGAATGTCAAAATCGCTACACTTGAACTGAATTACAAAACAGAACAGAGTCACACCTTTAGAAGACACACTATGGCTGCTTAACGGGAAAGGTGAGGTGGGGTGATGCATAGAACAAGGGTTTGAGATTAGCTCAGAGACCGCTCCATAAGCCAAATATGTAATAGACAAGGCCTACTCCCTGCTCAGTGAACTGGACTCAACACCCCCTAGTCACCGCACAAGAATATATCTGACTCGTAAGAATCTGAAAACCTATGTATCGATATCTCTCTGCAAGTGAATCAAGAGGGTGTAAAGCGGCATAAACACAGCAGGGAAAAGCAGCCAGCCCCATTCTAAACATAAATTACTTTAAAAAACCCACAAAACAAAGACAGTGAAAGAGAGAGAAATTCTTACAAAATCCGTTCAGGGTCTCTGATGCAACCTGGATTGACCATAGCTAGACCCACAGCTGGATGAGACATAAGGCTGGACACTCTTGGGGCTGAGAGGATTGGTGAGGTTGGGTGAGCAAACGCAGATACTTTAAAGTAATACCGCGGGGTACCCACCCCATGGGTCTCAAATCTCCAGGTACAAGGGCATCTTCCTACATCAAAACATGTATGGGAAACCCAGAGGATGGTATGCCGTGAGATCGGGAAAGGTTTCTAAAACGCACCTCATTTCTCCTCTCCTTGTGCTCGGGTTCGCCATTCCAGCCGCTTGACTAACCATCTCCCTACTTGGAGAAACAGCACCTTTAACCTCCTGTTTCGTACAGGTTGCAATTTGTCCTGAGGATGAACGGGAAGAAGGGGAACCAACGAGAGACTAGCCCTAGGTTTTGGGACAGGCACAGGTCACTCCATTTTCCCATCAGGAAGAAGAATGAACCACAGGCTCAGCCTGCCCCCCAGAACCAAAATAGGGCCTGAAGCAATCCTGCGCTTTTGCGGCCAGCTCCCAAAAATGCGAGGAGACAAATGGAGCTCAGGGGCACTGCAATTCACAAACGTGCAGAGTTATAAATGAGAACTCTCGTCCACAAATATATTGAGGGAAGGCAACGAAGAGGATTTGAAAGCAAGGCAGATTTGCAGGAAACAGATTTCAGGAGGTAGATTCGACTCGCCTTTAAAGCACATGAAAAGCGGCAAAACGTTGACAATGATGCCCTTGGCCTAAAAGGGCGTATGCGTTTTTTCCTGAATATATTCAGGAAAAAACGCATATGCCCATTTTGGCCAACCAAGCAAGCCGGAGGGGCAAATCAGCGCTACATAGAAGTCTCGCTTGCCCTCGGTCAAAAGGGCCATGCCGAAAAATGTGTAAAAACCAGAAAAGCAGGACAGGCCATGGAGACATGGGAGCCTTGCTACGCTGATGGGCGGGATGTAAATAGGCAACAGGCACTCTGGAGAAGTGTACGGTGTGTCCTGAAACAAGTAATAAACACAGCTTAGAGAGCATAGGGCATTTCCACTCATGGGCGTATAAATCGGGAAAACTAAAAATCAACAAGACACAGGCACCCCAAACTTTATGGCTGCTCTGTTTCCAAGAACCTCCACTTCGGTACACCTTCAATATCCCAGGAAAGAGAAAAATGGATAAAGAAATGGTGGGACTTGGCACAATGGAATATCACTCAGCCATGAAATCAATGTCATAAGGCTAGTTAGCAGCATGATGAGTGGATTTAGCGACGATGATTCTAAGTGAAATAAGTCACACAGAAAAAGACACTTATTCTAAGATATCGCTTATAGAGGGAATGTCAAAATCGCTACACTTGAACTGAATTACAAAACAGAACAGAGTCACACCTTTGGGAGTCACACTATGGCTGCTGAACGGGAAAGGTGAGGTGGGGTGATGCATAAAACAAGGGTTTGAAATTAGCTCAGAGACCGCTCCATAAGCCAAATATGTAATAGACAAGGCCTACTCCCTGCTCAGTGAACTGGACGCAACACCCCCTAGTCACCGCACAAGAATATATGTGACTCGTAAGAATCTGAAAACCTATGTATCGATATCTCTCTGCAAGTGAATTAAGAGGGTGTATAGCGGCATAAACACAGCAGGGAAAAGCAGCCAAGCCCCATTCTAAACATAAATTACTTTAAAAAACCCACAAAACAAAGACAGTGAAAGAGAGAGAAATTCTTACAAAATCCGTTCAGGGTCTCTCATGCAACCTGGATTGACCATAGCTAGACCCACAGCTGGATGAGACATAAGGCTGGACACTCTTGGGGCTGAGAGGATTGGTGAGGTTGGGTGAGCAAATGCAGATACTTTAAAGTAACACCGCGGGGTACCCACCCCATGGGTCTCAAATCTCCAGGTACAAGGGCATCTTCCTACATCAAAACATGCATGGGAAACCCAGAAGATGGTATGCCGTGAGATCGGGAATGGTTTCTAAAACGCACCTCATTTCTCCTCTCCTTGTGCTCGGTTCACCATTCCAGCTGCTTGACTAACCATCTCCCTATTTGGAGAATCAGCACCTTTAACCTCCTGATTGTACAGGTTGCAATTTGTCATGAGGATGAACGGGAAGACGCGGAACCAACGAGAGACGAGCCCTAGGTGTTGGGACAGGCATAGGTCACTCCATTTTCCCATCAGGAAGAAGAATGAAGCACAGGCTCAGCCTGCCCCCCAGAACCAAAATAGGGCCTGAAGCAATCCTGCGCTTTTGCGGCCAGCTCCCAAAAGTGCGAGGAGACAAATGGAGCTCAGGGGCACTGCAATTCACAAACGTGCAGAGTTATAAATGAGAACTCTCGTCCACAAATATATTGAGGGAAGGCAACGAAGAGGATTTGAAAGCAAGGCAGATTTGCAGGAAACAGATTTCAGGAGGTAGATTCGACTCACCTTTAAAGCACATGAAAAGCGGCAAAACGTTGACAATGATGCACTTGGCCAAAAAGGGCGTATGCGTTTTTTCTTGAATATGTTCAGGAAAAAACGCATACGCCCTTTTCGGCAAACCAAGCAAGCCGGAAGGGCAAATCAGCGCTACAAAGAAGTCTCGCTTTCTATCGGTCAAAAGGGCCATGCTGAAAAAAGTGTAAAAACCAGAAAAGCAGGACAGGCCATGGAGACATGGGAGCCTTGCTACGCTGATGGGCGGGATGTAAATTGCTAACAGGCACTCTGGAGAAGTGTACGGTGTGTCCTGAAACAAGTAATAAACACAGCTTAGAGAGCATAGGGCATTTCCACTCATGGGCATATAAATTGGGAAAACTAAAAATCAACAAGACACAGGCACCCCAAACTTTACGGCTGCTCTGTTTCCAAGAACCTCCACTTCGGTACACCTTCAATATCCCAGGAAAGAGAAAAATGGATAAAGAAATGTTGGGACTTGGCACAATGGAATATCACTCAGCCATGAAATCAATGTCATAAGGCCAGTTAGCAGCATGATGAGTGGATTTAGGTCCGATGATTCTAAGTGAAATAAGTCACACAGAAAAAGACACTTATCCTAAGATATCGCTTATAGAGGGAATGTCAAAATCGCTACACTTGAACTGAATTACAAAACAGAACAGAGTCACAGCTTTGGAAGGCACACTATGGCTGCTGAACGGGAAAGGTGAGGTGGGGTGATGCATAAAACAAGGGTTTGAAATTAGCTCAGAGACCGCTCCATAAGCCAAATATGTAATAGACAAGGCTTACTCCCTGCTCAGTGATCTGCACTCAACACCCCCTAGTCACCGCACAAGAATATATCTGACTCGTAAGAATCTGAAAACCCATGTATCGATATCTCTCTGCAAGTGAATCAAGAGGGTGTAAAGTGGCATAAACACAGCAGGGAAAAGCAGCCAAGCCCCATTCTAAACATAAATTACTTTAAAAAACCCACAAAACAAAGACAGTGAAAGAGAGAGAAATTCTTACAAAATCCGTTCAGGGTCTCTGATGCAACCTGGATTGACCATAGCTAGACCCACAGCTGGATGAGACATAAGGCTGGACACTCTTGGGGCTGAGAGGATTGGTGAGGTTGGGTGAGCAAATGCAGATACTTTAAAGTAACACCACGGGGTACCCACCCCATGGGTCTCAAATCTCCAGGTACAAGGGCATCTTCCTACATCAAAACATGCATGGGAAACCCAGAAGATGGTATGCCATGAGATGGGGAAAGGCTTCTAAAACGCACCTCATTTCTCCTCTCGTTGTGCTCGGGTTCACCATTGCAGCCGCTTGACTAACCATCTCCCTACTTGGAGAATCGGCACCTTTAACCTCCTGTTTCGTACTGGTTGCAATTTGTCCTGAGGATGAACGGGAAGACGGGCAACCAAAGAGAGACTAGCCCTAGGTGTTGGGACAGGCACAGGTCACTCCATTTTCCCATCAGGAAGAAGAATGAACCACAGGCTCAGCCTGCCCCCCAGAACCAAAATAGGGCCTGAAGCAATCCTGCGCTTTTGCGGCCAGCTCCCAAAAAAGCGAGTAGACAAATGGAGCTCAGGGGCACTGCAATTCACAAACGTGCAGAGTTATACATGAGAACTCTCATCCACAAATATATTGAAGGAAGGCAAAGAAGAGGATTTGAAAGCAAGGCAGATTTGCAGGAAACAGATTTCAGGAGGTAGATTCGACTCGCCTTTAAAGCACATGAAAAGCGGCAAAACGTTGACAATGATGCCCTTGGCCAAAAAGGGCGTATGCGTTTTTTCCTGAATATATCCAGGAAAAAAGCATACGCCCTTTTTGGCCAACCAAGCAAGCCGGAAGGGCAAATCAGCGCTACAAAGAAGTCTCGCTTGCCCTCGGTCAAAAGGGTCATGCTGAAAAAAGTGTAAAAACCAGAAAAGCAGGACAGGCCATGGAGACATGGGAGACTTGCTAAACTGATGGGCGGGATGTAAATTGCCAACAGGCACTCTGGAGAAGTGTACGGTGTGTCCTGAAACAAATAATAAACACAGCTTAGAGAGCATAGGAAACTTCCACTCATGGGCGTATAAATCGGGAAAACTAAAACTCAACAAGACACAGGCACCCCAAACTTTACGGCTGCTCTGTTTCCAAGAACCTCCACTTCGGTACACCTTCAATATCCCAGAAAAGAGAAAAATGGATAAAGAAATGGTGGTACTTGGCACAATGGAATATCACTCAGCCATGAAATCAATGTCATAAGGCTAGTTAGCAGCATGATGAGTGGATTTAGCGACGATGATTCTAAGTGAAATAAGTCACACAGAAAAAGACACTTATCCTAAGATATTGCTTATAGAGGGAATGTCAAAATCGCTACACTTGAACTGAATTACAAAACAGAACAGAGTCACACCTTTAGAAGACACACTATGGCTGCTTAACGGGAAAGGTGAGGTGGGGTGATGCATAGAACAAGGGTTTGAGATTAGCTCAGAGACCGCTCCATAAGCCAAATATGTAATAGACAAGGCCTACTCCCTGCTCAGTGAACTGGACTCAACACCCCCTAGTCACCGCACAAGAATATATCTGACTCGTAAGAATCTGAAAACCTATGTATCGATATCTCTCTGCAAGTGAATCAAGAGGGTGTAAAGCGGCATAAACACAGCAGGGAAAAGCAGCCAGCCCCATTCTAAACATAAATTACTTTAAAAAACCCACAAAACAAAGACAGTGAAAGAGAGAGAAATTCTTACAAAATCCGTTCAGGGTCTCTGATGCAACCTGGATTGACCATAGCTAGACCCACAGCTGGATGAGACATAAGGCTGGACACTCTTGGGGCTGAGAGGATTGGTGAGGTTGGGTGAGCAAACGCAGATACTTTAAAGTAATACCGCGGGGTACCCACCCCATGGGTCTCAAATCTCCAGGTACAAGGGCATCTTCCTACATCAAAACATGCATGGGAAACCCAGAAGATGGTATGCCGTGAGATCGGGAAAGGTTTCTAAAGCGCACCTCATTTCTCCTCTCCTTGTGCTCGGGTTCGCCATTCCAGCCACTTGACTAACCATCTCCCTACTTGGAGAATCAGCACCTTTAACCTCCTGTTTCGTACAGGTTGCAATTTGTCCTGAGGATGAACGGGAAGAAGGGGAACCAACGAGAGACTAGCCCTAGGTTTTGGGACAGGCACAGGTCACTCCATTTTCCCATCAGGAAGAAGAATGAACCACAGGCTCAGCCTGCCCCCCAGAACCAAAATAGGGCCTGAAGCAATCCTGCGCTTTTGCGGCCAGCTCCCAAAAATGCGAAGAGACAAATGGAGCTCAGGGGCACTGCAATTCACAAACGTGCAGAGTTATAAATGAGAACTCTCGTCCACAAATATATTGAGGGAAGGCAACGAAGAGGATTTGAAAGCAAGGCAGATTTGCAGGAAACAGATTTCAGGAGGTAGATTCGACTCGCCTTTAAAGCACATGAAAAGCGGCAAAACGTTGACAATGATGCCCTTGGCCTAAAAGGGCGTATGCGTTTTTTCCTGAATATATTCAGGAAAAAACGCATATGCCCATTTTGGCCAACCAAGCAAGCCGGAGGGGCAAATCAGCGCTACAAAGAAGTCTCGCTTGCCCTCGGTCAAAAGGGCCATGCTGAAAAATGTGTAAAAACCAGAAAAGCAGGACAGGCCATGGAGACATGGGAGCCTTGCTACGCTGATGGGCGGGATGTAAATTGCCAACAGGCACTCTGGAGAAGTGTACGGTGTGTCCAGAAACAAGTAATAAACACAGCTTAGAGAGCATAGGGCATTTCCACTCATGGGCGTATAAATCTGGAAAACTAAAAATCAACAAGACACAGGCACCCCAAACTTTATGGCTGCTCTGTTTCCAAGAACCTCCACTTCGGTACACCTTCAATATCCCAGGAAAGAGAAAAATGGATAAAGAAATGGTGGGACTTGGCAGAATGGAATATCACTCAGCCATGAAATCAATGTCATAAGGCTAGTTAGCAGCATGATGAGTGGATTTAGGTCCGATGATTCTAAGTGAAATAAGTCACACAGAAAAAGACACTTATCCTAAGATATCGCTTATACAGGGAATGTCAAAATCGCTACACTTGAACTGAATTACAAAACAGAACAGAGTCACACCTTTGGGAGACACACTATGGCTGCTGAACGGGAAAGGTGAGGTGGGGTGATGCATAAAACAAGGGTTTGAAATTAGCTCAGAGACCGCTCCATAAGCCAAATATGTAATAGACAAGGCCTACTCCCTGCTCAGTGAACTGGACACAACACCCCCTAGTCACCGCACAAAAATATATCTGACTAGTAAGAATCTGAAAACCTATGTATCGATATCTCTCTGCAAGTGAATCAAGAGGGTGTAAAGCGGCATCAACACAGCAGGGAAAAGCAGCCAAGCCCGATTCTAAACATAAATTACTTTAAAAAACCCACAAAACAAAGACAGTGAAAGAGAGAGAAATTCTTACAAAATCCGTTCAGGGTCTCTGATGCAACCTGGATTGACCATATCTAGACCCACAGCTGGATGAGACATAAGGCTGGACACTCTTGGGGCTGAGAGGATTGGTGAGGTTGGGTGAGCAAATGCAGATACTTTAAAATAACACTGCGGGGAACACACCCCATGGGTCTCAAATCTCCAGGTACAAGGGCATCTTCCTACATCAAAACATGCATGGTAAACCCAGAAGATGGTATGCCGTGAGATCGGGAAAGGTTTCTAAAACGCACCTCATTTCTCCTCTCCTTGTGCTCGGGTTCGCCATTCCAGCCGCTTGACTAACCATCTCCCTACTTGGATAATCACCACGTTTAACCTCCTGTTTCGTACAGGTTGCAATTTGTCCTGAGGATGAACGGGAAGAAGGGGAACCAACGAGAGACTAGCCCTAGGTTTTGGGACAGGCACAGGTCACTCCATTTTCCCATCAGGAAGAAGAATGAACCACAGGCTCAGCCTGCCCCCCAGAACCAAAATAGGGCCTGAAGCAATCCTGCGCTTTTGCGGCCAGCTCCCAAAAAAGCGAGTAGACAAATGGAGCTCAGGGGCACTGCAATTCACAAACGTGCAGAGTTATAAATGAGAACTCTCGTCCACAAATATATTGAGGGAAGGCAACGAAGAGGATTTGAAAGCAAGGCAGATTTGCAGGAAACAGATTTCAGGAGGTAGATTCGACTCGCCTTTAAAGCACATGAAAAGCGGCAAAACGTTGACAATGATGCCCTTGGCCAAAAAGGGCGTATGCGTTTTTTCCTGAATATATTCAGGAAAAAACGCATACGCCCTTTTTGGCCAACCAAGCAAGCCGGAAGGGCAAATCAGCGCTACAAAGAAGTCTCGCTTGCCCTCGGTCAAAAGGGCCATGCTGAAAAATGCGTAAAAACCAGAAAAGCAGGACAGGCCATGGAGACATGGGAGCCTTGCTACTCTGGTTGGCGGGATGTAAATTGCCAACAGGCACTCTGGAGAAGTGTACGGTGTGTCCTGAAACAAGTAATAAACACAGCTTAGAGAGCATAGGGCATTTCCACTCATGGGCGTATAAATCGGGAAAACTAAAAATCAACAAGACACAGGCACCCCAAACTTTACGGCTGCTCTGTTTCCAAGAACCTCCACTTCGGTACACCTTCAATATCCCAGGAAAGAGAAAAATGGATAAAGAAATGGTGGGACTTGGCACAATGGAATATCACTCAGCCACGAAATCAATGTCATAAGGCCAGTTAGCAGCATGATGAGTGGATTTAGGTCCGATGATTCTAAGTGAAATAAGTCACACAGAAAAAGACACTTATCCTAAGATATCGCTTATAGAGGGAATGTCAAAATCGCTACACTTGAACTGAATTACAAAACAGAACAGAGTCACACCTTTGGGAGACACACTATGGCTGCTGAACGGGAAAGGTGAGGTGGGGTGATGCATAAAACAAGGGTTTGAAATTAGCTCAGAGACCGCTCCATAAGCCAAATATGTAATAGACAAGGCCTACTCCCTGCTCAGTGAACTGGACTCAACACCCCCTAGTCACCGCACAAGAATATATCTGACTCGTAAGAATCTGAAAACCCATGTATCGATATCTCTCTGCAAGTGAATCAAGAGGGTGTAAAGCGGCATAAACACAGCAGGGAAAAGCAGCCAAGCCCCATTCTAAACATAAATTACTTTAAAAAACCCACAAAACAAAGACAGTGAAAGAGAGAGAAATTCTTACAAAATCCGTTCAGGGTCTCTGATGCAACCTGGATTGACCATAGCTAGACCCACAGCTGGAAGAGACATAAGGCTGGACTCTCTTGGGGCTGAGAGGATTGGTGAGGTTGGGTGAGCAAACGCAGATACTTTAAAGTAACACCGCGGGGTACCCACCCCATGGGTCTCAAATCTCCAGGTACAAGGGCATCTTCCTACATCAAAACATGCATGGTAAACCCAGAAGATGGTATGCCGTGAAGTCGGGAAAGGTTTCTAAAACACACCTCATTTCTCCTCTCCTTGTGCTCGGGTTCGCCATTCCAGCCGCTTGACTAACCATCTCCCTACTTGGAGAATCAGCACCTTTAACCTCCTGTTTTGTACAGGTTGCAATTTGTCCTGAGGATGAACGGGAAGACGGGCACCCAACGAGAGACTAGCCCTAGGTGTTGGGACAGGCACAGGTCACTCCATTTTCCCATCAGGAAGAAGAATGAACCACAGGCTCAGCCTGCCCCCCAGAACCAAAATAGGGCCTGAAGCAATCCTGCGCTTTTGCGGCCAGCTCCCAAAAAAGCGAGTAGACAAATGGAGCTCAGGGGCACTGCAATTCACAAACGTGCAGAGTTGTAAATGAGAACCCTCGTCCACAAATATATTGAGGGAAGGCAACGAAGAGGATTTGAAAGCAAGGGAGATTTGCAGGAAACAGATTTCAGGAGGTAGATTCGACTCGCCTTTAAAGAACATGAAAAGCGGCAAAACGTTGACAATGATGCCCTTGGCCAAAAAGGGCGTATGCGTTTTTTCCTGAATATATTCAGGAAAAAACGCATACGCCCATTTTGGCCAACCAAGCAAGCCGAAAGGGCAAATCAGCGCTACAAAGAAGTCTCGCTTGCCCTCGGTCAAAAGGGCCATGCTGAAAAATGTGTAAAAACCAGAAAAGCAGGACAGGCCATGGAGACATGGGAGCCTTGCTACGCTGATGGGCGGGATGTAAATTGCCAACAGGCACTCTGGAGAAGTGTACGGTGTGTCCTGAAACAAGTAATAAACACAGCTTAGAGAGCATAGGGCATTTCCACTCATGGGCGTATAAATCGGGAAAACTAAAAATCAACAAGACACAGGCACCCCAAACTTTACGGCTGCTCTGTTTCCAAGAACCTCCACTTCGGTACACCTTCAATATCCCAGGAAAGAGAAAAATGGATAAAGAAATGGTGGGACTTGGCACAATGGAATATCACTCAGCCATGAAATCAATGTCATAAGGCTAGTTAGCAGCATGATGAGTGGATTTAGCGACGATGATTCTAAGTGAAATAAGTCACACAGAAAAAGACACTTATCCTAAGATATCGCTTATAGAGGGAATGTCAAAATCGCTACACTTGAACTGAATTACAAAACAGAACAGAGTCACACCTTTGGGAGACACACTATGGCTGCTGAACGGGAAAGGTGAGGTGGGGTGATGCATAAAACAAGGGTTTGAAATTAGCTCAGAGACCGCTCCATAAGCCAAATATGTAATAGACAAGGCCTACTCCCTGCTCAGTGAACTGGACTCAACACCCCCTAGTCACCGCACAAGAATATATCTGACTCGTAAGAATCTGAAAACCCATGTATCGATATCTCTCTGCAAGTGAATCAAGAGGGTGTAAAGCGGCATAAACACAGCAGGGAAAAGCAGCCAAGCCCCATTCTAAACATAAATTACTTTAAAAAACCCACAAAACAAAGACAGTGAAAGAGAGAGAAATTCTTACAAAATCCGTTCAGGGTCTCTGATGCAACCTGGATTCACCATAGCTAGACCCACAGCTGGAAGAGACATAAGGCTGGACTCTCTTGGGGCTGAGAGGATTGGTGAGGTTGGGTGAGCAAACGCAGATACTTTAAAGTAACACCACGGGGTACCCACCCCATGGGTCTCAAATCTCCAGGTACAAGGGCATCTTCCTACATCAAAACATGCATGGTAAACCCAGAAGATGGTATGCCGTGAGATCGGGAAAGGTTTCTAAAACACACCTCATTTCTCCTCTCCTTGTGCTCGGGTTCGCCATTCCAGCCGCTTGACTAACCATCTCCCTACTTGGAGAATCAGCACCTTTAACCTCCTGTTTCGTACAGGTTGCAATTTGTCCTGAGGATGAACGGGAAGACGGGCAACCAACGAGAGACTAGCCCTAGGTGTTGGGACAGGCACAGGTCACTCCATTTTCCCATCAGGAAGAAGAATGAACCACAGGCTCAGCCTGCCCCCCAGAACCAAAATAGGGCCTGAAGCAATCCTGCGCTTTTGCGGCCAGCTCCCAAAAAAGCGAGTAGACAAATGGAGCTCAGGGGCACTGCAATTCACAAACGTGCAGAGTTATAAATGAGAACCCTCGTCCAAAATTTTTTGAGGGAAGGCAACGAAGAGGATTTGAAAGCAAGGGAGATTTGCAGGAAACAGATTTCAGGAGGTAGATTCGACTCGCCTTTAAAGAACATGAAAAGCGGCAAAACGTTGACAATGATGCCCTTGGCCAAAAAGGGCGTATGCGTTTTTTCCTGAATATATTGAGGAAAAAACGCATACGCCCATTTTGGCCAACCAAGCAAGCCGGAAGGGCAAATCAGCACTACAAAGAAGTCTCGCTTGCCCTCGGTCAAAAGGGCCATGCTGAAAAATGTGTAAAAACCAGAAAAGCAGGACAGGCCATGGAGACATGGGAGCCTTGCTACGCTGATGGGCGGGATGTAAATTGCCAACAGGCACTCTGGAGAAGTGTACGGTGTGTCCTGAAACAAGTAATAAACACAGCTTAGAGAGCATAGGGCATTTCCACTCATGGGCATATAAATCGGGAAAACTAAAAATCAACAAGACACAGGCACCCCAAACTTTACGGCTGCTCTGTTTCCAAGAACCTCCACTTCCGTACACCTTCAATATCCCAGGAAAGAGAAAAATGGATAAAGAAATGTTGGGACTTGGCACAATGGAATATCACTCAGCCATGAAATCAATGTCATAAGGCCAGTTAGCAGCATGATGAGTGGATTTAGGTCCGATGAGTCTAAGTGAAATAAGTCACACAGAAAAAGACACTTATCCTAAGATATCGCTTATAGAGGGAATGTCAAAATCGCTACACTTGAACTGAATTACAAAACAGAACAGAGTCACACCTTTGGAAGACACACTATGGCTGCTGAACGGGAAAGGTGAGGTGGGGTGAGGCATAAAACAAGGGTTTGAAATTAGCTCAGAGACCGCTCCATAAGCCAAATATGTAATAGACAAGGCCTACTCCCTGCTCAGTGAACTGGACTCAACACCCCCTAGTCACCGCACAAGAATATATCTGACTCGTAAGAATCTGAAAACCCATGTATCGATATCTCTCTGCAAGTGAATCAAGAGGGTGTAAAGCGGCATAAACACAGCAGGGAAAAGCAGCCAAGCCCCATTCTAAACATAAATTACTTTAAAAAACCCACAAAACAAAGACAGTGAAAGAGAGAGAAATTCTTACAAAATCCGTTCAGGGTCTCTGATGCAACCTGGATTGACCATAGCTAGACCCACAGCTGGAAGAGACATAAGGCTGGACTCTCTTGGGGCTGAGAGGATTGGTGAGGTTGGGTGAGCAAACGCAGATACTTTAAAGTAACACCGCGGGGTACCCACCCCATGGGTCTCAAATCTCCAGGTACAAGGGCATCTTCCTACATCAAAACATGCATGGTAAACCCAGAAGATGGTATGCCGTGAGATCGGGAAAGGTTTCTAAAACACACCTCATTTCTCCTCTCCTTGTGCTCGGGTTCGCCATTCCAGCCGCTTGACTAACCATCTCCCTACTTGGAGAATCAGCACCTTTAACCTCCTGTTTCGTACAGGTTGCAATTTGTCCTGAGGATGAACGGGAAGACGGGCAACCAACGAGAGACTAGCCCTAGGTGTTGGGACAGGCACAGGTCACTCCATTTTCCCATCAGGAAGAAGAATGAACCACAGGCTCAGCCTGCCCCCCAGAACCAAAATAGGGCCTGAAGCAATCCTGCGCTTTTGCGGCCAGCTCCCAAAAAAGCGAGTAGACAAATGGAGCTCAGGGGCACTGCAATTCACAAACGTGCAGAGTTATAAATGAGAACCCTCGTCCACAAATATATTGAGGGAAGGCAACCAAGAGGATTCGAAAGCAAGGGAGATTTGCAGGAAACAGATTTCAGGAGGTAGATTCGACTCGCCTTTAAAGAACATGAAAAGCGGCAAAACGTTGACAATGATGCCCTTGGCCAAAAAGGGCGTATGCGTTTTTTCCTGAATATATTCAGGAAAAAACGCATACGCCCATTTTGGCCAACCAAGCAAGCCGGAAGGGCAAATCAGCACTACAAAGAAGTCTCGCTTGCCCTCGGTCAAAAGGGCCATGCTGAAAAATGTGTAAAAACCAGAAAAGCAGGACAGGCCATGGAGACATGGGAGCCTTGCTACGCTGATGGGCGGGATGTAAATTGCCAACAGGCACTCTGGAGAAGTGTACGGTGTGTCCTGAAACCAGTAATAAACACAGCTTAGAGAGCATAGGGCATTTCCACTCATGGGCATATAAATCGGGAAAACTAAAAATCAACAAGACACAGGCACCCCAAACTTTACGGCTGCTCTGTTTCCAAGAACCTCCACTTCGGTACACCTTCAATATCCCAGGAAAGAGAAAAATGGATAAAGAAATGGTGGGACTTGGCACAATGGAATATCACTCAGCCATGAAATCAATGTCATAAGGCTAGTTAGCAGCATGATGAGTGGATTTAGGTCCGATGATTCTAAGTGAAATAAGTCACACAGAAAAAGACACTTATCCTAAGATATCGCTTATAGAGGGAATGTCAAAATCGCTACACTTGAACTGAATTACAAAACAGAACAGAGTCACACCTTTGGGAGACACACTATGGCTGCTGAACGGGAAAGGTGAGGTGGGGTGATGCATAAAACAAGGGTTTGAAATTAGCTCAGAGACCGCTCCATAAGCCAAATATGTAATAGACAAGGCCTACTCCCTGCTCAGTGAACTGGACTCAACACCCCCTAGTCACCGCACAGGAATATATCTGACTCGTAAGAATCTGAAAACCCATGTATCGATATCTCTCTGCAAGTGAATCAAGAGGGTGTAAAGCGGCATAAACACAGCAGGGAAAAGCAGCCAAGCCCCATTCTAAACATAAATTACTTTAAAAAACCCACAAAACAAAGACAGTGAAAGAGAGAGAAATTCTTACAAAATCCGTTCAGGGTCTCTGATGCAACCTGGATTGACCATAGCTAGACCCACAGCTGGAAGAGACATAAGGCTGGACTCTCTTGGGGCTGAGAGGATTGGTGAGGTTGGGTGAGCAAACGCAGATACTTTAAAGTAACACCGCGGGGTACCCACCCCATGGGTCTCAAATCTCCAGGTACAAGGGCATCTTCCTACATCAAAACATGCATGGTAAACCCAGAAGATGGTATGCCGTGAGATCGGGAAAGGTTTCTAAAACACACCTCATTTCTCCTCTCCTTGTGCTCGGGTTCGACATTCCAGCCTCTTGACTAACCATCTCCCTACTTGGAGAATCAGCACCTTTAACCTCCTGTTTCGTACAGGTTGCAATTTGTCCTGAGGATGAACGGGAAGACGGGCAACCAACGAGAGACTAGCCCTAGGTGTTGGGACAGGCACAGGTCACTCCATTTTCCCATCAGGAAGAAGAATGAACCACAGGCTCAGCCTGCCCCCCAGAACCAAAATAGGGCCTGAAGCAATCCTGCGCTTTTGTGGCCAGCTCCCAAAAAAGCGAGTAGACAAATGGAGCTCAGGGGCACTGCAATTCACAAACGTGCAGAGTTATAAATGAGAACCCTCCTCCACAAATATATTGAGGGAAGGCAACGAAGAGGATTTGAAAGCAAGGGAGATTTGCAGGAAACAGATTTCAGGAGGTAGATTCGACTCGCCTTTAAAGAACATGAAAAGCGGCAAAACGTTGACAATGATGCCCTTGGCCAAAAAGGGCGTATGCATTCTTTCCTGAATATATTCAGGAAAAAACGCATACGCCCTTTTTGGCCAACCAAGCAAGCCGGAAGGGCAAATCAGCGCTACAAAGAAGTCTCGCTTGCCCTCGGTCAAAAGGGCCATGCTGAAAAATGTGTAACATCCAGAAAAGCAGGACAGGCCATGGAGACATGGGAGCCTTGCTACGCTGATGGGCGGGATGTAAATTGCCAACAGGCACTCTGGAGAAGTGTACGGTGTGTCCTGAAACAAGTAATAAACACAGCTTAGAGAGCATAGGGCATTTCCACTCATGGGCGTATAAATCGGGAAAACTAAAAATCAACAAGACACAGGCACCCCAAACTTTACGGCTGCTCTGTTTCCAAGAACCTCCACTTCGGTACACCTTCCATATCCCAGGAAAGAGAAAAATGGATAAAGAAATGGTGGGACTTGGCACAATGGAATATCACTCAGCCATGAAATCAATGTCATAAGGCCAGTTAGCAGCATGATGAGTGGATTTAGGTCCGATGATTCTAAGTGAAATAAGTCACACAGAAAAAGACACTTATCCTAAGATATCGCTTATAGAGGGAATGTCAAAATCGCTACACTTGAACTGAATTACAAAACAGAACAGAGTCACACCTTTGGGAGACACACTATGGCTGCTGAACGGGAAAGGTGAGGTGGGGTGATGCATAAAACAAGGGTTTGAAATTAGCTCAGAGACCGCTCCATAAGCCAAATATGTAATAGACAAGGCCTACTCCCTGCTCAGTGAACTGGACTCAACACCCCGTAGTCACCGCACAAGAATATATCTGACTCGTAAGAATCTGAAAACCCATGTATCGATATCTCTCTGCAAGTGAATCAAGAGGGTGTAAAGCGGCATAAACACAGCAGGGAAAAGCAGCCAAGCCCCATTCTAAACATAAATTACTTTAAAAAACCCACAAAACAAAGACAGTGAAAGAGAGAGAAATTCTTACAAAATCCGTTCAGGGTCTCTGATGCAACCTGGATTGACCATAGCTAGACCCACAGCTGGAAGAGACATAAGGCTGGACTCTCTTGGGGCTGAGAGGATTGGTGAGGTTGGGTGAGCAAACGCAGATACTTTAAAGTAACACCGCGGGGTACCCACCCCATGGGTCTCAAATCTCCAGGTACAAGGGCATCTTCCTACATCAAAACATGCATGGTAAACCCAGAAGATGGTATGCCGTGAGATCGGGAAAGGTTTCTAAAACACACCTCATTTCTCCTCTCCTTGTGCTCGGGTTCGCCATTCCAGCCGCTTGACTAACCATCTCCCTACTTGGAGAATCAGCACCTTTAACCTCCTGTTTCGTACAGGTTGCAATTTGTCCTGAGGATGAACGGGAAGACGGGCAACCAACGAGAGACTAGCCCTAGGTGTTGGGACAGGCACAGGTCACTCCATTTTCCCATCAGGAAGAAGAATGAACCACAGGCTCAGCCTGCCCCCCAGAACCAAAATAGGGCCTGAAGCAATCCTGCGCTTTTGCGGCCAGCTCCCAAAAAAGCGAGTAGACAAATGGAGCTAAGGTCACTGCAATTCACAAACGTGCAGAGTTATAAATGAGAACCCTCGTCCACAAATATATTGAGGGAAGGCAACGAAGAGGATTTGAAAGCAAGGGAGATTTGCAGGAAACAGATTTCAGAGGTAGATTCGACTCGCCTTTAAAGAACATGAAAAGCGGCAAAACGTTGACAATGATGCCCTTGGCCAAAAAGGGCGTATGCGTTTTTTCCTGAATATATTCAGGAAAAAACGCATACGCCCATTTTGGCCAACCAAGCAAGCCGGAAGGGCAAATCAGCGCTACAAAGAAGTCTCGCTTGCCCTCGGTCAAAAGGGCCATGCTGAAAAATGTGTAAAAACCAGAAAAGCAGGACAGGCCATGGAGACATGGGAGCCTTGCTACGCTGATGGGCGGGATGTAAATTGCCAACAGGCACTCTGGAGAAGTGTACGGTGTGTCCTGAAACAAGTAATAAACACAGCTTAGAGAGCATAGGGCATTTCCACTCATGGGCGTATAAATCGGGAAAACTAAAAATCAACAAGACACAGGCACCCCAAACTTTACGGCTGCTCTGTTTCCAAGAACCTCCACTTCGGTACACCTTCAATATCCCAGGAAAGAGAAAAATGGATAAAGAAATGGTGGGACTTGGCACAATGGAATATCACTCAGCCATGAAATCAATGTCATAAGGCTAGTTAGCAGCATGATGAGTGGATTTAGGTCCGATGATTCTAAGTGAAATAAGTCACACAGAAAAAGACACTTATCCTAAGATATCGCTTATAGAGGGAATGTCAAAATCGCTACACTTGAACTGAATTACAAAACAGAACAGAGTCACACCTTTGGGAGACACACTATGGCTGCTGAACGGGAAAGGTGAGGTGGGGTGATGCATAAAACAAGGGTTTGAAATTAGCTCAGAGACCGCTCCATAAGCCAAATATGTAATAGACAAGGCCTACTCCCTGCTCAGTGAACTGGACTCAACACCCCCTAGTCACCGCACAAGAATATATCTGACTCGTAAGAATCTGAAAACCCATGTATCGATATCTCTCTGCAAGTGAATCAAGAGGGTGTAAAGCGGCATAAACACAGCAGGGAAAAGCAGGCAAGCCCCATTCTAAACATAAATTACTTTAAAAAACCCACAAAACAAAGACAGTGAAAGAGAGAGAAATTCTTACAAAATCCGTTCAGGGTCTCTGATGCAACCTGGATTGACCATAGCTAGACCCACAGCTGGAAGAGACATAAGGCTGGACTCTCTTGGGGCTGAGAGGATTGGTGAGGTTGGGTGAGCAAACGCAGATACTTTAAAGTAACACCGCGGGGTACCCACCCCATGGGTCTCAAATCTCCAGGTACAAGGTCATCTTCCTACATCAAAACATGCATGGTAAACCCAGAAGATGGTATGCCGTGAGATCGGGAAAGGTTTCTAAAACACACCTCATTTCTCCTCTCCTTGTGCTCGGGTTCGCCATTCCAGCCGCTTGACTAACCATCTCCCTACTTGGAGAATCAGCACCTTTAACCTCCTGTTTTGTACAGGTTGCAATTTGTCCTGAGGATGAACGGGAAGACGGGCAACCAACGAGAGACTAGCCCTAGGTGTTGGGACAGGCACAGGTCACTCCATTTTCCCATCAGGAAGAAGAATGAACCACAGGCTCAGCCTGCCCCCCAGAACCAAAATAGGGCCTGAAGCAATCCTGCGCTTTTGCGGCCAGCTCCCAAAAAAGCGAGTAGACAAATGGAGCTCAGGGGCACTGCAATTCACAAACGTGCAGAGTTGTAAATGAGAACCCTCCTCCACAAATATATTGAGGGAAGGCAACGAAGAGGATTTGAAAGCAAGGGAGATTTGCAGGAAACAGATTTCAGGAGGTAGATTCGACTCGCCTTTAAAGAACATGAAAAGCGGCAAAACGTTGACAATGATGCCCTTGGCCAAAAAGGGCGTATGTGTTTTTTCCTGAATATATTCAGGAAAAAACGCATACGCCCATTTTGGCCAACCAAGCAAGCCGGAAGGGCAAATCAGCACTACAATGAAGTCTCGCTTGCCCTCGGTCAAAAGGGCCATGCTGAAAAATGTGTAAAAACCAGAAAAGCAGGACAGGCCATGGAGACATGGGAGCCTTGCTACGCTGATGGGTGGGATGTAAATTGCCAACAGGCACTCTGGAGAAGTGTACCGTGTGTCCTGAAACAAGTAATAAACACAGCTTAGAGAGCATAGGGCATTTCCACTCATGGGCATATAAATCGGGAAAACTAAAAATCAACAAGACACAGGCACCCCAAACTTTACGGCTGCTCTGTTTCCAAGAACCTCCACTTCGGTACACCTTCAATATCCCAGGAAAGAGAAAAATGGATAAAGAAATGGTGGGACTTGGCACAATGGAATATCACTCATCCATGAAATCAATGTCATAAGGCTAGTTAGCAGCATGATGAGTGGATTTAGCGACGATGATTCTAAGTGAAATAAGTCACACAGAAAAAGACACTTATCCTAAGATATCGCTTATAGAGGGAATGTCAAAATCGCTACACTTGAACTGAATTACAAAACAGAACAGAGTCACACCTTTGGGAAACACACTATGGCTGCTGAACGGGAAAGGTGAGGTGGGGTGATGCATAAAACAAGGGTTTGAAATTAGCCCAGAGACCGCTCCATAAGCCAAATATGTAATAGACAAGGCCTACTCCCTGCTCAGTGAACTGGACTCAACACCCCCTAGTCACCGCACAAGAATATATCTGACTCGTAAGAATCTGAAAACCCATGTATCGATATCTCTCTGCAAGTGAATCAAGAGGGTGTAAAGCGGCATAAACACAGCAGGGAAAAGCAGCCAAGCCCCATTCTAAACATAAATTACTTTAAAAAACCCACAAAACAAAGACAGTGAAAGAGAGAGAAATTCTTACAAAATCCGTTCAGGGTCTCTGATGCAACCTGGATTCACCATAGCTAGACCCACAGCTGGAAGAGACATAAGGCTGGACTCTCTTGGGGCTGAGAGGATTGGTGAGGTTGGGTGAGCAAACGCAGATACTTTAAAGTAACACCACGGGGTACCCACCCCATGGGTCTCAAATCTCCAGGTACAAGGGCATCTTCCTACATCAAAACATGCATGGTAAACCCAGAAGATGGTATGCCGTGAGATCGGGAAAGGTTTCTAAAACACACCTCATTTCTCCTCTCCTTGTGCTCGGGTTCGCCATTCCAGCCGCTTGACTAACCATCTCCCTACTTGGAGAATCAGCACCTTTAACCTCCTGTTTCGTACAGGTTGCAATTTGTCCTGAGGATGAACGGGAAGACGGGCAACCAACGAGAGACTAGCCCTAGGTGTTGGGACAGGCACAGGTCACTCCATTTTCCCATCAGGAAGAAGAATGAACCACAGGCTCAGCCTGCCCCCCAGAACCAAAATAGGGCCTGAAGCAATCCTGCGCTTTTGCGGCCAGCTCCCAAAAAAGCGAGTAGACAAATGGAGCTCAGGGGCACTGCAATTCACAAACGTGCAGAGTTATAAATGAGAACCCTCGTCCACAAATATATTGAGGGAAGGCAACGAAGAGGATTTGAAAGCAAGGGAGATTTGCAGGAAACAGATTTCAGGAGGTAGATTCGACTCGCCTTTAAAGAACATGAAAAGCGGCAAAACGTTGACAATGATGCCCTTGGCCAAAAAGGGCGTATGCGTTTTTTCCTGAATATATTGAGGAAAAAACGCATACGCCCATTTTGGCCAACCAAGCAAGCCGGAAGGGCAAATCAGCACTACAAAGAAGTCTCGCTTGCCCTCGGTCAAAAGGGCCATGCTGAAAAATGTGTAAAAACCAGAAAAGCAGGACAGGCCATGGAGACATGGGAGCCTTGCTACGCTGATGGGCGGGATGTAAATTGCCAACAGGCACTCTGGAGAAGTGTACGGTGTGTCCTGAAACAAGTAATAAACACAGCTTAGAGAGCATAGGGCATTTCCACTCATGGGCATATAAATCGGGAAAACTAAAAATCAACAAGACACAGGCACCCCAAACTTTACGGCTGCTCTGTTTCCAAGAACCTCCACTTCGGTACACCTTCAATATCCCAGGAAAGAGAAAAATGGATAAAGAAATGTTGGGACTTGGCACAATGGAATATCACTCAGCCATGAAATCAATGTCATAAGGCCAGTTAGCAGCATGATGAGTGGATTTAGGTCCGATGATTCTAAGTGAAATAAGTCACACAGAAAAAGACACTTATCCTAAGATATCGCTTATAGAGGGAATGTCAAAATCGCTACACTTGAACTGAATTACAAAACAGAACAGAGTCACACCTTTGGGAGACACACTATGGCTGCTGAACGGGAAAGGTGAGGTGGGGTGATGCATAAAACAAGGGTTTGAAATTAGCTCAGAGACCGCTCCATAAGCCAAATATGTAATAGACAAGGCCTACTCCCTGCTCAGTGAACTGGACTCAACACCCCCTAGTCACCGCACAAGAATATATCTGACTCGTAAGAATCTGAAAACCCATGTATCGATATCTCTCTGCAAGTGAATCAAGAGGGTGTAAAGCGGCATAAACACAGCAGGGAAAAGCAGCCAAGCCCCATTCTAAACATAAATTACTTTAAAAAACCCACAAAACAAAGACAGTGAAAGAGAGAGAAATTCTTACAAAATCCGTTCAGGGTCTCTGATGCAACCTGGATTGACCATAGCTAGACCCACAGCTGGAAGAGACATAAGGCTGGACTCTCTTGGGGCTGAGAGGATTGGTGAGGTTGGGTGAGCAAACGCAGATACTTTAAAGTAACACCGCGGGGTACCCACCCCATGGGTCTCAAATCTCCAGGTACAAGGGCATCTTCCTACATCAAAACATGCATGGTAAACCCAGAAGATGGTATGCCGTGAGATCGGGAAAGGTTTCTAAAACACACCTCATTTCTCCTCTCCTTGTGCTCGGGTTCACCATTCCAACCGCTTGACTAACCATCTCCCTACTTGGAGAATCAGCACCTTTAACCTCCTGTTTCGTACAGGTTGCAATTTGTCCTGAGGATGAACGGGAAGACGGGCAACCAACGAGAGACTAGCCCTAGGTGTTGGGACAGGCACAGGTCACTCCATTTTCCCATCAGGAAGAAGAATGAACCACAGGCTCAGCCTGCCCCCCAGAACCAAAATAGGACCTGAAGCAATCCTGCGCTTTTGCGGCCAGCTCCCAAAAAAGCGAGTAGACAAATGGAGCTCAGGGGCACTGCAATTCACAAACGTGCAGAGTTATAAATGAGAACCCTCGTCCACAAATATATTAAGGGAAGGCAACGAAGAGGATTTGAAAGCAAGGGAGATTTGCAGGAAACAGATTTCAGGAGGTAGATTCGACTCGCCTTTAAAGCACATGAAAAGCGGCAAAACGTTGACAATGATGCCCTTGGCCAAAAAGGGCGTATGCGTTTTTTCCTGAATATATTCAGGAAAAAACGCATACGCCCATTTTGGCCAACCAAGCAAGCCGGAAGGGCAAATCAGCGCTACAAAGAAGTCTCGCTTGCCCTCGGTCAAAAGGGCCATGCTGAAAAATGTGTAAAAACCAGAAAAGCAGGACAGGCCATGGAGACATGGGAGCCTTGCTACGCTGATGGGCGGGATGTAAATTGCCAACAGGCACTCTGGAGAAGTGTACGGTGTGTCCTGAAACAAGTAATAAACACAGCTTAGAGAGCATAGGGCATTTCCACTCATGGGCGTATAAATCGGGAAAACTAAAAATCAACAAGACACAGGCACCCCAAACTTTACGGCTGCTCTGTTTCCAAGAACCTCCACTTCGGTACACCTTCAATATCCCAGGAAAGAGAAAAATGGATAAAGAAATGGTGGGACTTGGCACAATGGAATATCACTCAGCCATGAAATCAATGTCATAAGGCTAGTTAGCAGCATGATGAGTGGATTTAGGTCCGATGATTCTAAGTGAAATAAGTCACACAGAAAAAGACACTTATCCTAAGATATCGCTTATAGAGGGAATGTCAAAATCGCTACACTTGAACTGAATTACAAAACAGAACAGAGTCACACCTTTGGGAGACACACTCTGGCTGCTGAACGGGAAAGGTGAGGTGGGGTGATGCATAAAACAAGGGTTTGAAATTAGCTCAGAGACCGCTCCATAAGCCAAATATGTAATAGACAAGGCCTACTCCCTGCTCAGTGAACTGGACTCAACACCCCCTAGTCACCGCACAAGAATATATCTGACTCGTAAGAATCTGAAAACCCATGTATCGATATCTCTCTGCAAGTGAATCAAGAGGGTGTAAAGCGGCATAAACACAGCAGGGAAAAGCAGCCAAGCCCCATTCTAAACATAAATTACTTTAAAAAACCCACAAAACAAAGACAGTGAAAGAGAGAGAAATTCTTACAAAATCCGTTCAGGGTCTCTGATGCAACCTGGATTGACCATAGCTAGACCCACAGCTGGAAGAGACATAAGGCTGGACTCTCTTGGGGCTGAGAGGATTGGTGAGGTTGGGTGAGCAAACGCAGATACTTTAAAGTAACACCGCGGGGTACCCACCCCATGGGTCTCAAATCTCCAGGTACAAGGGCATCTTCCTACATCAAAACATGCATGGTAAACCCAGAAGATGGTATGCCGTGAGATCGGGAAAGGTTTCTAAAACACACCTCATTTCTCCTCTCCTTGTGCTCGGGTTCGCCATTCCAGCCGCTTGACTAACCATCTCCCTACTTGGAGAATCAGCACCTTTAACCTCCTGTTTCGTACAGGTTGCAATTTGTCCTGAGGATGAACGGGAAGACGGGCAACCAACGAGAGACTAGCCCTAGGTGTTGGGACAGGCACAGGTCACTCCATTTTCCCATCAGGAAGAAGAATGAACCACAGGCTCAGCCTGCCCCCCAGAACCAAAATAGGACCTGAAGCAATCCTGCGCTTTTGCGGCCAGCTCCCAAAAAAGCGAGTAGACAAATGGAGCTCAGGGGCACTGCAATTCACAAACGTGCAGAGTTATAAATGAGAACCCTCGTCCACAAATATATTAAGGGAAGGCAACGAAGAGGATTTGAAAGCAAGGGAGATTTGCAGGAAACAGATTTCAGGAGGTAGATTCGACTCGCCTTTAAAGCACATGAAAAGCGGCAAAACGTTGACAATGATGCCCTTGGCCAAAAAGGGCGTATGCGTTTTTTCCTGAATATATTCAGGAAAAAACGCATACGCCCATTTTGGCCAACCAAGCAAGCCGGAAGGGCAAATCAGCGCTACAAAGAAGTCTCGCTTGCCCTCGGTCAAAAGGGCCATGCTGAAAAATGTGTAAAAACCAGAAAAGCAGGACAGGCCATGGAGACATGGGAGCCTTGCTACGCTGATGGGCGGGATGTAAATTGCCAACAGGCACTCTGGAGAAGTGTACGGTGTGTCCTGAAACAAGTAATAAACACAGCTTAGAGAGCATAGGGCATTTCCACTCATGGGCGTATAAATCGGGAAAACTAAAAATCAACAAGACACAGGCACCCCAAACTTTACGGCTGCTCTGTTTCCAAGAACCTCCACTTCGGTACACCTTCAATATCCCAGGAAAGAGAAAAATGGATAAAGAAATGGTGGGACTTGGCACAATGGAATATCACTCAGCCATGAAATCAATGTCATAAGGCTAGTTAGCAGCATGATGAGTGGATTTAGGTCCGATGATTCTAAGTGAAATAAGTCACACAGAAAAAGACACTTATCCTAAGATATCGCTTATAGAGGGAATGTCAAAATCGCTACACTTGAACTGAATTACAAAACAGAACAGAGTCACACCTTTGGGAGACACACTATGGCTGCTGAACGGGAAAGGTGAGGTGGGGTGATGCATAAAACAAGGGTTTGAAATTAGCTCAGAGACCGCTCCATAAGCCAAATATGTAATAGACAAGGCCTACTCCCTGCTCAGTGAACTGGACTCAACACCCCCTAGTCACCGCACAAGAATATATCTGACTCGTAAGAATCTGAAAACCCATGTATCGATATCTCTCTGCAAGTGAATCAAGAGGGTGTAAAGCGGCATAAACACAGCAGGGAAAAGCAGCCAAGCCCCATTCTAAACATAAATTACTTTAAAAAACCCACAAAACAAAGACAGTGAAAGAGAGAGAAATTCTTACAAAATCCGTTCAGGGTCTCTGATGCAACCTGGATTGACCATAGCTAGACCCACAGCTGGAAGAGACATAAGGCTGGACTCTCTTGGGGCTGAGAGGATTGGTGAGGTTGGGTGAGCAAATGCAGATACTTTAAAGTAACACCGCGGGGTACCCACCCCATGGGTCTCAAATCTCCAGGTACAAGGGCATCTTCCTACATCAAAACATGCATGGTAAACCCAGAAGATGGTATGCCGTGAGATCGGGAAAGGTTTCTAAAACACACCTCATTTCTCCTCTCCTTGTGCTCGGGTTCGCCATTCCAACCGCTTGACTAACCATCTCCCTACTTGGAGAATCAGCACCTTTAACCTCCTGTTTCGTACAGGTTGCAATTTGTCCTGAGGATGAACGGGAAGACGGGCAACCAACGAGAGACTAGCCCTAGGTGTTGGGACAGGCACAGGTCACTCCATTTTCCCATCAGGAAGAAGAATGAACCACAGGCTCAGCCTGCCCCCCAGAACCAAAATAGGGCCTGAAGCAATCCTGCGCTTTTGCGGCCAGCTCCCAAAAAAGCGAGTAGACAAATGGAGCTCAGGGGCACTGCAATTCACAAACGTGCAGAGTTATAAATGAGAACCCTCGTCCACAAATATATTGAGGGAAGGCAACGAAGAGGATTTGAAAGCAAGGGAGATTTGCAGGAAACAGATTTCAGGAGGTAGATTCGACTCGCCTTTAAAGCACATGAAAAGCGGCAAAACGTTGACAATGATGCCCTTGGCCAAAAAGGGCGTATGCGTTTTTTCCTGAATATATTCAGGAAAAAACGCATACGCCCATTTTGGCCAACCAAGCAAGCCGGAAGGGCAAATCAGCGCTACAAAGAAGTCTCGCTTGCCCTCGGTCAAAAGGGCCATGCTGAAAAATGTGTAAAAACCAGAAAAGCAGGACAGGCCATGGAGACATGGGAGCCTTGCTACGCTGATGGGCGGGATGTAAATTGCCAACAGGCACTCTGGAGAAGTGTACGGTGTGTCCTGAAACAAGTAATAAACACAGCTTAGAGAGCATAGGGCATTTCCACTCATGGGCATATAAATCGGGAAAACTAAAAATCAACAAGACACAGGCACCCCAAACTTTACGGCTGCTCTGTTTCCAAGAACCTCCACTTCGGTACACCTTCAATATCCCAGGAAAGAGAAAAATGGATAAAGAAATGTTGGGACTTGGCACAATGGAATATCACTCAGCCATGAAATCAATGTCATAAGGCCAGTTAGCAGCATGATGAGTGGATTTAGGTCCGATGAGTCTAAGTGAAATAAGTCACACAGAAAAAGACACTTATCCTAAGATATCGCTTATAGAGGGAATGTCAAAATCGCTACACTTGAACTGAATTACAAAACAGAACAGAGTCACACCTTTGGAAGACACACTATGGCTGCTGAACGGGAAAGGTGAGGTGGGGTGATGCATAAAACAAGGGTTTGAAATTAGCTCAGAGACCGCTCCATAAGCCAAATATGTAGTAGACAAGGCCTACTCCCTGCTCAGTGAACTGGACTCAACACCCCCTAGTCACCGCACAAGAATATATCTGACTCGTAAGAATCTGAAAACCCATGTATCGATATCTCTCTGCAAGTGAATCAAGAGGGTGTAAAGCGGCATAAACACAGCAGGGAAAAGCAGCCAAGCCCCATTCTAAACATAAATTACTTTAAAAAACCCACAAAACAAAGACAGTGAAAGAGAGAGAAATTCTTACAAAATCCGTTCAGGGTCTCTGATGCAACCTGGATTGACCATAGCTAGACCCACAGCTGGAAGAGACATAAGGCTGGACTCTCTTGGGGCTGAGAGGATTGGTGAGGTTGGGTGAGCAAATGCAGATACTTTAAAGTAACACCGCGGGGTACCCACCCCATGGGTCTCAAATCTCCAGGTACAAGGGCATCTTCCTACATCAAAACATGCATGGTAAACCCAGAAGATGGTATGCCGTGAGATCGGGAAAGGTTTCTAAAACACACCTCATTTCTCCTCTCCTTGTGCTCGGGTTCGCCATTCCAACCGCTTGACTAACCATCTCCCTACTTGGAGAATCAGCACCTTTAACCTCCTGTTTTGTACAGGTTGCAATTTGTCCTGAGGATGAACGGGAAGACGGGCAACCAACGAGAGACTAGCCCTAGGTGTTGGGACAGGCACAGGTCACTCCATTTTCCCATCAGGAAGAAGAATGAACCACAGGCTCAGCCTGCCCCCCAGAACCAAAATAGGGCCTGAAGCAATCCTGCGCTTTTGCGGCCAGCGCCCAAAAAAGCGAGTAGACAAATGGAGCTCAGGGGCACTGCAATTCACAAACGTGCAGAGTTATAAATGAGAACCCTCGTCCACAAATATATTGAGGGAAGGCAACGAAGAGGATTTGAAAGCAAGGGAGATTTGCAGGAAACAGATTTCAGGAGGTAGATTCGACTCGCCTTTAAAGCACATGAAAAGCGGCAAAACGTTGACAATGATGCCCTTGGCCAAAAAGGGCGTATGCGTTTTTTCCTGAATATATTCAGGAAAAAACGCATACGCCCATTTTGGCCAACCAAGCAAGCCGGAAGGGCAAATCAGCGCTACAAAGAAGTCTCGCTTGCCCTCGGTCAAAAGGGCCATGCTGAAAAATGTGTAAAAACCAGAAAAGCAGGACAGGCCATGGAGACATGGGAGCCTTGCTACGCTGATGGGCGGGATGTAAATTGCCAACAGGCACTCTGGAGAAGTGTACGGTGTGTCCTGAAACAAGTAATAAACACAGCTTAGAGAGCATAGGGCATTTCCACTCATGGGCATATAAATCGGGAAAACTAAAAATCAACAAGACACAGGCACCCCAAACTTTACGGCTGCTCTGTTTCCAAGAACCTCCACTTCGGTACACCTTCAATATCCCAGGAAAGAGAAAAATGGATAAAGAAATGTTGGGACTTGGCACAATGGAATATCACTCAGCCATGAAATCAATGTCATAAGGCCAGTTAGCAGCATGATGAGTGGATTTAGGTCCGATGAGTCTAAGTGAAATAAGTCACACAGAAAAAGACACTTATCCTAAGATATCGCTTATAGAGGGAATGTCAAAATCGCTACACTTGAACTGAATTACAAAACAGAACAGAGTCACACCTTTGGAAGACACACTATGGCTGCTGAACGGGAAAGGTGAGGTGGGGTGATGCATAAAACAAGGGTTTGAAATTAGCTCAGAGACCGCTCCATAAGCCAAATATGTAGTAGACAAGGCCTACTCCCTGCTCAGTGAACTGGACTCAACACCCCCTAGTCACCGCACAAGAATATATCTGACTCGTAAGAATCTGAAAACCCATGTATCGATATCTCTCTGCAAGTGAATCAAGAGGGTGTAAAGCGGCATAAACACAGCAGGGAAAAGCAGCCAAGCCCCATTCTAAACATAAATTACTTTAAAAAACCCACAAAACAAAGACAGTGAAAGAGAGAGAAATTCTTACAAATCCGTTCAGGGTCTCTGATGCAACCTGGATTGACCATAGCTAGACCCACAGCTGGAAGAGACATAAGGCTGGACTCTCTTGGGGCTGAGAGGATTGGTGAGGTTGGGTGAGCAAATGCAGATACTTTAAAGTAACACCGCGGGGTACCCACCCCATGGGTCTCAAATCTCCAGGTACAAGGGCATCTTCCTACATCAAAACATGCATGGGAAACCCAGAAGATGGTATGCCGTGAGATCGGGAAAGGTTTCTAAAACGCACCTCATTTCTCCTCTCCTTGTGCTCGGGTTCGCCATTCCAGCCGCTTGACTAACCATCTCCCTACTTGGAGAATCAGCACCTTTAAACTCCTGTTTCGTACAGGTTGCAATTTGTCCTGAGGATGAACGGGAAGAAGGGGAACCAACGAGAGACTAGCCCTAGGTTTTGGGACAGGCACAGGTCACTCCATTTTCCCATCAGGAAGAAGAATGAACCACAGGCTCAGCCTGCCCCCCAGAACCAAAATAGGGCCTGAAGCAATCCTGCGCTTTTGCGTCCAGCTCCCAAAAAAGCGAGTAGACAAATGGTGCTCAGGGGCACTGCAATTCACAAACGTGCAGAATTATAAATGAGAACCCTCGTCCACAAATATATTGAGGGAAGGCAACGAAGAGGATTTGAAAGCAAGGGAGATTTGCAGGAAACAGATTTCAGGAGGTAGATTCGACTCGCCTTTAAAGCACATGAAAAGCGGCAAAAAGTTGACAATGATGCCCTTGGCCAAAAAGGGCGTATGCGTTTTTTCCTGAATATATTCAGGAAAAAACGCATACGCCCATTTTGGCCAACCAAGCAAGCCGGAAGGGCAAATCAGCGCTACAAAGAAGTCTCGCTTGCCCTCGGTCAAAAGGGCCATGCTGAAAAAAGTGTAAAAACCAGAAAAGCAGGACAGGCCATGGAGACATGGGAGCCTTGCTACGCTGATGGGCGGGATGTAAATTGCCAACAGGCACTCTGGAGAAGTGTACGGTGTGTCCTGAAACAAGTAATAAACACAGCTTAGAGAGCATAGGGCATTTCCACTCATGGGCATATAAATCGGGAAAACTAAAAATCAACAAGACACAGGCACCCCAAACTTTACGGCTGCTCTGTTTCCAAGAACCTCCACTTCGGTACACCTTCAATATCCCAGGAAAGAGAAAAATGGATAAAGAAATGTTGGGACTTGGCACAATGGAATATCACTCAGCCATGAAATCAATGTCATAAGGCCAGTTAGCAGCATGATGAGTGGATTTAGGTCCGATGAGTCTAAGTGAAATAAGTCACACAGAAAAAGACACTTATCCTAAGATATCGCTTATAGAGGGAATGTCAAAATCGCTACACTTGAACTGAATTACAAAACAGAACAGAGTCACACCTTTGGAAGACACACTATGGCTGCTGAACGGGAAAGGTGAGGTGGGGTGATGCATAAAACAAGGGTTTGAAATTAGCTCAGAGACCACTCCATAAGCCAAATATGTAGTAGACAAGGCCTACTCCCTGCTCAGTGAACTGGACTCAACACCCCCTAGTCACCGCACAAGAATATATCTGACTCGTAAGAATCTGAAAACCCATGTATCGATATCTCTCTGCAAGTGAATCAAGAGGGTGTAAAGCGGCATAAACACAGCAGGGAAAAGCAGCCAAGCCCCATTCTAAACATAAATTACTTTAAAAAACCCACAAAACAAAGACAGTGAAAGAGAGAGAAATTCTTACAAAATCCGTTCAGGGTCTCTGATGCAACCTGGATTGACCATAGCTAGACCCACAGCTGGATGAGACATAAGGCTGGACACTCTTGGGGCTGAGAGGATTGGTGAGGTTGGGTGAGCAAATGCAGATACTTTAAAGTAACACCGCGGGGTACCCACCCCATGGGTCTCAAATCTCCAGGTACAAGGGCATCTTCCTACATCAAAACATGCATGGGAAACCCAGAAGATGGTATGCCGTGAGATCGGGAAAGGTTTCTAAAACGCACCTCATTTCTCCTCTCCTTGTGCTCGGGTTCGCCATTCCAGCCGCTTGACTAACCATCTCCCTACTTGGAGAATCAGCACCTTTAAACTCCTGTTTCGTACAGGTTGCAATTTGTCCTGAGGATGAACGGGAAGAAGGGGAACCAACGAGAGACTAGCCCTAGGTTTTGGGACAGGCACAGGTCACTCCATTTTCCCATCAGGAAGAAGAATGAACCACAGGCTCAGCCTGCCCCCCAGAACCAAAATAGGGCCTGAAGCAATCCTGCGCTTTTGCGGCCAGCTCCCAAAAAAGCGAGGAGACAAATGGAGCTCAGGGGCACTGCAATTCACAAACGTGCAGAGTTATAAATGAGAACTCTCGTCCACAAATATATTGAGGGAAGGCAACGAAGAGGATTTGAAAGCAAGGCAGATTTGCAGGAAACAGATTTCAGGAGGTAGATTCGACTCGCCTTTAAAGCACATAAAAAGCGGCAAAACGTTGACAATGATGCCCTTGGCCAAAAAGGGCGTATGCGTTTTTTCCTGAATATATTCAGGAAAAAACGCATACGCCCTTTTTGGCCAACCAAGCAAGCCGGAAGGGCAAATCAGCGCTACAAAGAAGTCTCGCTTGCCCTCGGTCAAAAGGGCCATGCTGAAAAAAGTGTAAAAACCAGAAAAGCAGGACAGGCCATGGAGACATGGGAGCCTTGCTACGCTGATGGGCGGGATGTAAATTGCCAACAGGCACTCTGGAGAAGTGTACGGTGTGTCCTGAAACAAGTAATAAACACAGCTTAGAGAGCATAGGGCATTTCCACTCATGGGCGTATAAATCGGGAAAACTAAAAATCAACAAGACACAGGCACCCCAAACTTTACGGCTGCTCTGTTTCCAAGAACCTCCACTTCGGTACACCTTCAATATCCCAGGAAAGAGAAAAATGGATAAAGAAATGGTGGGGCTTGGCACAATGGAATATCACTCAGCCATGAAATCAATGTCATAAGGCTAGTTAGCAGCATGATGAGTGGATTTAGGTCCGATGATTCTAAGTGAAATAAGTCACACAGAAAAAGACACTTATCCTAAGATATCGCTTATAGAGGGAATGTCAAAATCGCTACACTTGAACTGAATTACAAAACAGAACAGAGTCACACCTTTGGGAGACACACTATGGCTGCTGAACGGGAAAGGTGAGGTGGGGTGATGCATAAAACAAGGGTTTGAAATTAGCTCAGAGACCGCTCCATAAGCCAAATATGTAAAAGACAAGGCCTACTCCCTGCTCAGTGAACTGGACTCAACACCCCCTAGTCACCGCACAAGAATATATCTGACTCGTAAGAATCTGAAAACCCATGTATCGATATCTCTCTGCAAGTGAATCAAGAGGGTGTAAAGCGGCATAAACACAGCAGGGAAAAGCAGCCAAGCCCCATTCTAAACATAAATTACTTTAAAAAACCCACAAAACAAAGACAGTGAAAGAGAGAGAAATTCTTACAAAATCCGTTCAAGGTCTCTGATGCAACCTGGATTGACCATAGCTAGACCCACAGCTGGATGAGACATAAGGCTGGACACTCTTGGGGATGAGAGGATTGGTGAGGTTGGGTGAGCAAACGCAGATACTTTAAAGTAACACCGCGGGGTACCCACCCCATGTGTCTCAAGTCTCCAGGTACAAGGGCATCTTCCTACATCAAAACATGCATGGGAAACCCAGAAGATGGTATGCCGTGAGATCGGGAAAGGTTTCTAAAACGCACCTCATTTCTCCTCTCCTTGTGCTCGGGTTCGCCATTCCAGCCGCTTGAGTAAACATCTCCCTACTTGGAGAATCAGCACCTTTAACCTCCTGTTTCGTACAGGTTGCAATTTGTCCTGAGGATGAACGGGAAGAAGGGGAAACAACGAGAGACTAGCCCTAGGTGTTGGGACAGGCACAGGTCACTCCATTTTCCCATCAGGAAGAAGAATGAACCACAGGCTCAGCCTGCCCCCCAGAACCAAAATAGGGCCTGAAGCAATCCTGCGCTTTTGCGGCCAGCTCCCAAAAAAGCGAGTAGACAAATGGAGCTCAGGGGCACTGCAATTCACAAACGTGCAGAGTTATAAATGAGAACTCTCGTCCACAAATATATTGAGGGAAGGCAACGAAGAGGATTTGAAAGCAAGGCAGATTTGCAGGAAACAGATTTCAGGAGGTAGATTCGACTCGCCTTTAAAGCATATGAAAAGCGGCAAAACGTTGACAATGATGCCCTTGGCCAAAAAGGGCGTATGCGTTTTTTCCTGAATATATTCAGGAAAAAACGCATACGCCCATTTTGGCCAACCAAGCAAGCCGGAAGGGCAAATCAGCGCTACAAAGAAGTCTCGCTTGCCCTCGGTCAAAAGGGCCATGCTGAAAAATGTGTAAAAACCAGAAAAGCAGGACAGGCCATGGAGACATGGGAGCCTTGCTACGCTGATGGGCGGGATGTAAATTGCCAACAGGCACTCTGGAGAAGTGTACGGTGTGTCCTGAAACAAGTAATAAACACAGCTTAGAGAGCATAGGGCATTTCCACTCATGGGCATATAAATCGGGAAAACTAAAAATCAACAAGACACAGGCACCCCAAACTTTACGGCTGCTCTGTTGCCAAGAACCTCCACTTCGGTACACCTTCAATATCCCAGGAAAGAGAAAAATGGATAAAGAAATGTTGGGACTTGGCACAATGGAATATCACTCAGCCATGAAATCAATGTCATAAGGCCAGTTAGCAGCATGATGAGTGGATTTAGGTCCGATGAGTCTAAGTGAAATAAGTCACACAGAAAAAGACACTTATCCTAAGATATCGCTTATAGAGGGAATGTCAAAATCGCTACACTTGAACTGAATTACAAAACAGAACAGAGTCACACCTTTGGAAGACACACTATGGCTGCTGAACGGGAAAGGTGAGGTGGGGTGATGCATAAAACAAGGGTTTGAAATTAGCTCAGAGACCGCTCCATAAGCCAAATATGTAGTAGACAAGGCCTACTCCCTGCTCAGTGAACTGGACTCAACACCCCCTAGTCACCGCACAAGAATATATCTGACTCGTAAGAATCTGAAAACCCATGTATCGATATCTCTCTGCAAGTGAATCAAGAGGGTGTAAAGCGGCATAAACACAGCAGGGAAAAGCAGCCAAGCCCCATTCTAAACATAAATTACTTTAAAAAACCCACAAAACAAAGACAGTGAAAGAGAGAGAAATTCTTACAAAATCCGTTCAGGGTCTCTGATGCAACCTGGATTGACCATAGCTAGACCCACAGCTGGAAGAGACATAAGGCTGGACTCTCTTGGGGCTGAGAGGATTGGTGAGGTTGGGTGAGCAAATGCAGATACTTTAAAGTAACACCGCGGGGTACCCACCCCATGGGTCTCAAATCTCCAGGTACAAGGGCATCTTCCTACATCAAAACATGCATGGGAAACCCAGAAGATGGTATGCCGTGAGATCGGGAAAGGTTTCTAAAACGCACCTCATTTCTCCTCTCCTTGTGCTCGGGTTCGCCATTCCAGCCGCTTGACTAACCATCTCCCTACTTGGAGAATCAGCACCTTTAAACTCCTGTTTCGTACAGGTTGCAATTTGTCCTGAGGATGAACGGGAAGAAGGGGAACCAACGAGAGACTAGCCCTAGGTTTTGGGACAGGCACAGGTCACTCCATTTTCCCATCAGGAAGAAGAATGAACCACAGGCTCAGCCTGCCCCCCAGAACCAAAATAGGGCCTGAAGCAATCCTGCGCTTTTGCGTCCAGCTCCCAAAAAAGCGAGTAGACAAATGGAGCTCAGGGGCACTGCAATTCACAAACGTGCAGAATTATAAATGAGAACCCTCGTCCACAAATATATTGAGGGAAGGCAACGAAGAGGATTTGAAAGCAAGGGAGATTTGCAGGAAACAGATTTCAGGAGGTAGATTCGACTCGCCTTTAAAGCACATGAAAAGCGGCAAAAAGTTGACAATGATGCCCTTGGCCAAAAAGGGCGTATGCGTTTTTTCCTGAATATATTCAGGAAAAAACGCATACGCCCATTTTGGCCAACCAAGCAAGCCGGAAGGGCAAATCAGCGCTACAAAGAAGTCTCGCTTGCCCTCGGTCAAAAGGGCCATGCTGAAAAAAGTGTAAAAACCAGAAAAGCAGGACAGGCCATGGAGACATGGGAGCCTTGCTACGCTGATGGGCGGGATGTAAATTGCCAACAGGCACTCTGGAGAAGTGTACGGTGTGTCCTGAAACAAGTAATAAACACAGCTTAGAGAGCATAGGGCATTTCCACTCATGGGCATATAAATCGGGAAAACTAAAAATCAACAAGACACAGGCACCCCAAACTTTACGGCTGCTCTGTTTCCAAGAACCTCCACTTCGGTACACCTTCAATATCCCAGGAAAGAGAAAAATGGATAAAGAAATGTTGGGACTTGGCACAATGGAATATCACTCAGCCATGAAATCAATGTCATAAGGCCAGTTAGCAGCATGATGAGTGGATTTAGGTCCGATGAGTCTAAGTGAAATAAGTCACACAGAAAAAGACACTTATCCTAAGATATCGCTTATAGAGGGAATGTCAAAATCGCTACACTTGAACTGAATTACAAAACAGAACAGAGTCACACCTTTGGAAGACACACTATGGCTGCTGAACGGGAAAGGTGAGGTGGGGTGATGCATAAAACAAGGGTTTGAAATTAGCTCAGAGACCACTCCATAAGCCAAATATGTAGTAGACAAGGCCTACTCCCTGCTCAGTGAACTGGACTCAACACCCCCTAGTCACCGCACAAGAATATATCTGACTCGTAAGAATCTGAAAACCCATGTATCGATATCTCTCTGCAAGTGAATCAAGAGGGTGTAAAGCGGCATAAACACAGCAGGGAAAAGCAGCCAAGCCCCATTCTAAACATAAATTACTTTAAAAAACCCACAAAACAAAGACAGTGAAAGAGAGAGAAATTCTTACAAAATCCGTTCAGGGTCTCTGATGCAACCTGGATTGACCATAGCTAGACCCACAGCTGGATGAGACATAAGGCTGGACACTCTTGGGGCTGAGAGGATTGGTGAGGTTGGGTGAGCAAATGCAGATACTTTAAAGTAACACCACGGGGTACCCACCCCTTGGGTCTCAAATCTCCAGGTACAAGGGCATCTTCCTACATCAAAACATGCATGGGAAACCCAGAAGATGGTATGCCGTGAGATCGGGAAAGGTTTCTAAAACGCACCTCATTTCTCCTCTCCTTGTGCTCGGGTTCGCCATTCCAGCCGCTTGACTAACCATCTCCCTACTTGGAGAATCAGCACCTTTAAACTCCTGTTTCGTACAGGTTGCAATTTGTCCTGAGGATGAACGGGAAGAAGGGGAACCAACGAGAGACTAGCCCTAGGTTTTGGGACAGGCACAGGTCACTCCATTTTCCCATCAGGAAGAAGAATGAACGACAGGCTCAGCCTGCCCCCCAGAACCAAAATAGGGCCTGAAGCAATCCTGCGCTTTTGCGGCCAGCTCCCAAAAAAGCGAGGAGACAAATGGAGCTCAGGGGCACTGCAATTCACAAACGTGCAGAGTTATAAATGAGAACTCTCGTCCACAAATATATTGAGGGAAGGCAACGAAGAGGATTTGAAAGCAAGGCAGATTTGCAGGAAACAGATTTCAGGAGGTAGATTCGACTCGCCTTTAAAGCACATAAAAAGCGGCAAAACGTTGACAATGATGCCCTTGGCCAAAAAGGGCGTATGCGTTTTTTCCTGAATATATTCAGGAAAAAACGCATACGCCCTTTTTGGCCAACCAAGCAAGCCGGAAGGGCAAATCAGCGCTACAAAGAAGTCTCGCTTGCCCTCGGTCAAAAGGGCCATGCTGAAAAAAGTGTAAAAACCAGAAAAGCAGGACAGGCCATGGAGACATGGGAGCCTTGCTACGCTGATGGGCGGGATGTAAATTGCCAACAGGCACTCTGGAGAAGTGTACGGTGTGTCCTGAAACAAGTAATAAAAACAGCTTAGAGAGCATAGGGCATTTCCACTCATGGGCGTATAAATCGGGAAAACTAAAAATCAACAAGACACAGGCACCCCAAACTTTACGGCTGCTCTGTTTCCAAGAACCTCCACTTCGGTACACCTTCAATATCCCAGGAAAGAGAAAAATGGATAAAGAAATGGTGGGGCTTGGCACAATGGAATATCACTCAGCCATGAAATCAATGTCATAAGGCTAGTTAGCAGCATGATGAGTGGATTTAGGTCCGATGATTCTAAGTGAAATAAGTCACACAGAAAAAGACACTTATCCTAAGATATCGCTTATAGAGGGAATGTCAAAATCGCTACACTTGAACTGAATTACAAAACAGAACAGAGTCACACCTTTGGGAGACACACTATGGCTGCTGAACGGGAAAGGTGAGGTGGGGTGATGCATAAAACAAGGGTTTGAAATTAGCTCAGAGACCGCTCCATAAGCCAAATATGTAAAAGACAAGGCCTACTCCCTGCTCAGTGAACTGGACTCAACACCCCCTAGTCACCGCACAAGAATATATCTGACTCGTAAGAATCTGAAAACCCATGTATCGATATCTCTCTGCAAGTGAATCAAGAGGGTGTAAAGCGGCATAAACACAGCAGGGAAAAGCAGCCAAGCCCCATTCTAAACATAAATTACTTTAAAAAACCCACAAAACAAAGACAGTGAAAGAGAGAGAAATTCTTACAAAATCCGTTCAAGGTCTCTGATGCAACCTGGATTGACCATAGCTAGACCCACAGCTGGATGAGACATAAGGCTGGACACTCTTGGGGATGAGAGGATTGGTGAGGTTGGGTGAGCAAACGCAGATACTTTAAAGTAACACCGCGGGGTACCCACCCCATGTGTCTCAAGTCTCCAGGTACAAGGGCATCTTCCTACATCAAAACATGCATGGGAAACCCAGAAGATGGTATGCCGTGAGATCGGGAAAGGTTTCTAAAACGCACCTCATTTCTCCTCTCCTTGTGCTCGGGTTCGCCATTCCAGCCGCTTGAGTAAACATCTCCCTACTTGGAGAATCAGCACCTTTAACCTCCTGTTTCGTACAGGTTGCAATTTGTCCTGAGGATGAACGGGAAGAAGGGGAACCAACGAGAGACTAGCCCTAGGTGTTGGGACAGGCACAGGTCACTCCATTTTCCCATCAGGAAGAAGAATGAACCACAGGCTCAGCCTGCCCCCCAGAACCAAAATAGGGCCTGAAGCAATCCTGCGCTTTTGCGGCCAGCTCCCAAAAAAGCGAGTAGACAAATGGAGCTCAGGGGCACTGCAATTCACAAACGTGCAGAGTTATAAATGAGAACTCTCGTCCACAAATATATTGAGGGAAGGCAACGAAGAGG